>NW_022261984.1:14402587-14412587 GCF_002021735.2 Oncorhynchus kisutch
TCTACTGACGAACCCCCCCGTACCCCTTACTCTACTGACGAACCCCCCACCCCCCGTACCCCTTACCTCTACTGACGAACCCCCCCCGTACCCCTTAACCTCTACTGACGAACCCCCCCGTACCCCTTACCTCTACTGACGAACCCCCCCCCCCCCGTACCCTTACCTCTACTGACGAACCCCCCCGTACCCCTTACCTCTACTGACGAACCCCCCCCGTACCCCTTACCTCTACTGACGAACCCCCCCCGTACCCCTTACCTCTACTGACGAACCCCCCGTACCCCTTACCTCTACTGACGAACCCCCCCCCCCCGTACCCCTTACCTCTACTGACGAACCCCCCCCGTACCCCTTACCTCTACTGACGAACCCCCCCGTACCCCTTAACCTCTACTGACGAACCCCCCCACCACCCGTACCCCTTACCTCTACTGACGAACCCCCCCCCCCCCCGTACCCCTTACCTCTACTGAGGACCCCCCCCCCGTAATAAAATACAGCCCCACCCACCTCATTGACCAGCTGTAGGGTGCTCTGTCTGGAGATCTTCAGGCTGACGGACATCTCAGTNATCTATATACACCTATATCTATCTATCTATCTATCTATCTTTATCTATCTATACTATCTATCTATCTATCTATCTATCTATCTATCTATATATATATATCTATATCCATCTCTCTATATCAATCTCTATATATATATTATAATACACACATATATCTATCTATATATATATACACACCTATATCTATCTATCTATCTATCTATCTATCTGTCCATATATCTATCGATCTCTCTATATATGTCTATATCTACCTCAATATATCTATCTCAATATATATATATATGATCTCTCTCTCTCTCTCTCTCTGTCTAATATATCTGTCCATTATCTATCGATCTCTCTATATATGTCTATATCTACCTCATATATCTATCTCATATATATATATATGATCTCTCTCTCTCTCCTCTCTGTCTATATATCTGTCCATATATCTATCGATCTCTCTAATATGTCTATATCTACCTCAATATATCTATCTCAATATATATATATATGATCTCTCTCTCTCTCTCTCTCTCTGTCTATATATCTGTCCATATATCTATCGATCTCTCTATATATGTCTATATCTACCTCAATATATCTATCTCAATATATATATATGATCTCTCTCTCTCTCTCTCTCTCTGTCTATATATCTGTCCATATATCTATCGATCTCTCTATATATGTCTATATCTAACTCAATATATCTATCTCAATATATATTATATGATCTCTCTCTCTCTCTCTCTCTCTGTCTATATATCTGTCCATATATTATCGATCTCTCTATATATGTCTATATCTACCTCAATATATCTATCTCAATATAATATATATGATCCTCTCTCTCTCTCTCTCTGTCTATATATCTGTCCATATATCTATCGATCTCTCTATATATGTCTATATCTACCTCAATATATCTATCTCATTATATATATATATGATCTCTCTCTCTCTCTCTCTCTGTCTATATATCTGTCATATATCATCGATCTCTCTAATATGTCTATATCTACCTCAATATATCTATCTCAATATATTATATATATGATTCTCTCTCTTCTCTCTCTCTCTCTGTCTAATATCTTGTCCATATATCTATCGATCTCTCTATATATGTCCTATATCTACCTCAATATATCTATCTCAATATATATATATATGATCTCTCGTCTCTCTCTCTCTGTCTATATATCTGTCCATATAATCTATCGATCTCTCTATATATGTCTATATCTACCTCAATATATCTATCTCAATTATATATATATGATCTCTCTCTTCTCTCTCTCTGTCTCTCTTCTGTCCATATATCTATCGATCTCTCTATATATGTCTATATCTACCTCAATATATCTATCTCAATATATATAATATGATCTCTCTCTCCTCTCTCTCTCTGTCTATATATCTGTCCATATATCTATCGATCTCTCTATATATGTCTATATCTACCTCAATATATCTATCTCAATATATATATATATGATCTCTCTCTCTCTCTCTCTCTCTGTCTATCTATCTGTCCATATATCTATCGATCTCTCTATATATGTCTATATCTACCTCAATATATCTATCTCAATATATATATATATGATCTCTCTCTCTCTCTCTCTCTCTCTCTGTCTATATATCTGTCCATATATCTATCGATATCTCTATATATGTCTATATCTACCTCAATATATCTATCTCAATATATATATATATGATCTCTCCTCTCTCTCTCTCTCTCTGTCTATATATCTGTCCATATATCTATCGATCTCTCTATATATGTCTATATCTACCTCAATATATCTATTCAATATATAATATATGATCTCTCTCTCTCTCTCTCTCTGTCTATATATCTGTCCATATATCTATCGATCTCTCTATATATGTCTATATCTACCTCAATATATCTATCTCAATATATATATATATGATCTCTCTCTCTCTCTCTCTCTCTGTCTATATATCTGTCCATATATCTATCGATCTCTCTATATATGTCTATATCTACCTCAATATATCTATCTCAATTATAATATATATGATCTCTCTCTCTCTCTCTGTCTATATATCTGTCCATATATCTATCGATCTCTCTATATATGTCTATATCTACCTCAATATATCTATCTCAATATATATATATATGATCTCTCTCTCTCTCTCTCTCTGTCTATATATCTGTCCATATATCTATCGATCTCTCTATATATGTCTATATCTACCTCAATATATCTATCTCAATATATATATATATGAATCTCTCTCTCTCTCTCTCTGTCTATATATCTGTCCATATATTCTATCGATCTCTCTATATATGTCTATATCTACCTCAATATATCTATCTCAATATATTATATATGATCTCTCTCTCTCTCTCTCTCTCTCTGTCTATATATCTGTCCATATATCTATCGATCTCTCTATATATGTCTATATCTACCTCAATATATCTATCTCAATATATATATATATGATCTCTCTCTCTCTCTCTCTCTCGTCTATATATCTGTCCATATATCTATCGATCTCTCTATATATGTCTATATCTACCTCAATATATCTATCTCAATATATATATATATGATCTCTCTCTCTCTCTCTCTCTCTGTCTATATATCTGTCCATATATCTATCGATCTCTCTATATATGTCTATATCTACCTCAATATATCTATCTCAATATATATATATATGATCTCTCTCTCTCTCTCTCTCTGTCTATATATCTGTCCATATATCTATCGATCTCTCTATATATGTCTATATCTACCTCAATATATCTATCTCAATATATATATATATGATCTCTCTCTCTCTCTCTCTCTGTCTATATATATATATCTGTCATATATCTATCGATCTCTCTATATATGTCTATATCTACCTCAATATATCTATCTCAATATATATATATATGATCTCTCTCTCTCTCTCTCTCTCTGTCTATATATCTGTCCATATATCTATCGATCTTCTCTATATATGTCCTATATCTACCTCAATATATCTATCTCAATATATATATATATGATCTCTCTCTCTCTCTCTCTCTGTCTATATATCTGTCCATATATCTATCGATCTCTCTATATATGTCTATATCTACCTCAATATATCTATCTCAATATATATCATCTCAGATAGATAGATATTATCTCCACACTCTATATCTATCTACCTATCTATATCTATCTACCTATCTATATCTATCTACCTATCTATATCTGTATATCTATCTACCTATCTATATCTATCTACCTATCTATATCTATCTACCTATCTATATCTCTATATCTAATCTACCTATCTATATCTATCTACCTATCTATATCTGTATATCTATCTATATCTCTATATCTATCTACCTATCTATATCTGTATATCTATCTATATCTCTATATCTATCTACCTATCTATATCTGTATATCTATCTATATCTCTATATCTATCTACCTATCTATATCTGTATATCTATCTATATCTGTATATCTATCTACCTATCTATATCTGTATATCTATCTATATCTCTATATCTATCTACCTATCTATATCTATCTACCTATCTATATCTGTATATCTATCTATATCTCTATATCTATCTACCTATCTATATCTGTATATCTATCTATATCTCTATATCTATCTACCTATCTATATCTGTATTATATCTTATATCTCTATATCTATCTACTATCTATATCTGTATATCTATCTATATATCTATAACTATCTTCCTATCTATATCTGTATATCTATCTATATCTGTATATCTATCTATATCTCTATATCTATTACCTATCTATATCTGTATATCTATCTATATCTCTATATCTATCTACTATCTATATCTGTATATCTATCTATATCTCTATAATCTATCTATACTCTATAATCTACCTATCTATATCTGTATATCTATCTATATTCTATATCTATCTATATCTCTATATCTATCTATATCTCTATATCTATCTACCTATCTATATCTATCTACCTATCTATATCTGTATATCTATCTATATCTCTATATCTATCTACCTATCTATATCTGTATATCTATCTATATCTCTATATCTATCTACCTATCTATATCTGTATATCTATCTATATCTCTATATCTATCTACCTATCTATATCTGTATATCTATCTATATCTGTATATCTATCTACCTATCTATATCTGTATATCTATCTATATCTCTATATCTATCTACCTATCTATATCTATCTACCTATCTATATCTGTATATCTATCTATATCTCTATATCTATCTACCTATCTATATCTGTATATCTATCTATATCTCCTATATCTATCTACCTATCTATATCTGTATATATATCTATATCTCTATATCTATCTACCTATCTATATCTGTATATCTATCTATATATCTATAACTATCTTCCTATCTATATCTGTATATCTATCTATATCTCTATATCTATCTACCTATCTATATCTGTATATCTATCTATATCTCTATATCTATCTACCTATCTATATCTGTATATCTATCTATATCTCTATATCTATCTATATCTCTATATCTACCTATCTATATCTGTATATCTATCTATATCTCTATATCTATCTATATCTCTATATCTATCTATATCTCTATATCTACCTATCTATATCTGTATATCTATCTATATCTCTATATCTATCTATATCTCTATATCTATCTATATCTCTATATCTATCTATATCTCTATATCTATCTATCTATCTATATCTGTATATCTATCTACATCTATCTATATCTATCTAGTCTATTATTTGTCAGAAGTAAAAGCCAGGATCCAGTGAAAGGCTGAGAGAGCAAGATACATTATAAACCAACCATCATCATCATCTCTCTCATTGAAACGCAGAGGGCTAACAGCTAATAGCTAACAACATTAGCATTCCACTCATTCACAAATAACTGTTACGGCGTTAGCCACGCTAGTTAGCATTAGGCTAGCTATTATAAAACAAAAATGGGGCACACCTTTGGGTCGACAGTGATCATAATTACAGAGAGAGAGAGAGAGAGATAAATCAGATGAATATGAGCGTCTTCGGCAAAAAGCTGTTAAAATGACTATTACCAGAATACAATTTACTTGCAAATGTGCCACTTCTGATTCTGAGTGGTGGTGGGGGGGGGGGGTGTATGTCCCTTTAAAACCCCCACACGGAATCCAGGCAATAAAACAGAACGCAACAATATTCCAAAATGAATTGGAGTTTAGTAGTGAATCAACTCAATGTATTGGAGTTTAGTAGTGAATCAACTCAATGTATTGGAGTTTAGTAGTGAATCAACTCAACGTATTGGAGTTTAGTAGTGAATCAACTCAACATATTGGAGTTTAGTAGTGAATCAACTCAATGTATTGGAGTTTAGTAGGGAATCAACTCAATGTACTGGAGTTTAGTAGGGAATCAACTCAATGTACTGGACTTTAGTAGGGAATCAACTCAATGTACTGGACTTTAGTAGTGAATCAACTCAATGTATTGGACTTTAGTAGTGAATCAACTCAACGTATTGGAGTTTAGTAGTGAATCAACTCAATGTATTGGACTTTAGTAGTGAATCAACTCAATGTATTGGACTTTAGTAGGGAATCAACTGTGAGCTACAGAAACACACCGTATTGAGAGGTGACCACTGGGATTAAAAGGCTGTGAGCCACAGAAACACACCGTATTGAGAGGTGATCGCTGGGATTAAAAGGCTGTGAGCCACAGAAACACACTGTATTGAGAGGTGACCGCTGAGATTAAAAAGTGGTGAGCCACAGAAACACACCGTATTGAGAGGTGATCGCTGGGATTAAAAGGCTGTGAGCCACAGAAACACACCGTATTGAGAGGTGATCGCTGGGATTAAAAGGCTGTCTGCTAACTAGTGGTCTCTGATGTCGTTTAAACATAGTTGTGGATTTAAAACATCCAATTGAGTTGTTGTTCTATTTAAAGAAATGAAATAGTGTGATTTGGAGAGAAACCCCCCTCCCCTCCCAAAAGAGAAAAAAGACTGAATTTGGGAAAAAACTCAAACGGAATCAGGAAGTGTGTGTGTCTGTGTGTGTGTGTGTCTGTGTGAGTCTGTGTGGTCTTACCTTGGGGTGTGTCTACCTTGTTGCCAACCTTGTTGGTGTTATTACGGGTTGGGTGTCGTCAAGACCCTCTTATTGGGCCGAGTTGCCTTCCTATTGGCTACTGGGGATCGGGGGGCGGGCAAAGCAAATATATCAGCATCCTTATTGGCCACGGCAACGTTCTCTTTGTTTTCATTGGTCCGTTCCCGGGATCGGTCCCGCCTCTCCTGGTGACGGTGGTGGTGTGCGATTGGCTCCCTCTCAGGAGTGGGGGCGTGTTTACTATGATCCCGCCTCTTTTCAGCTGACGGACAGGTCGCTCTCTTTGGGAAGAGACAGAAACAAGAATGTAGATAACAAGAGAGACAGAGACAGAAACAAAACAGAGAGAGAGAGAGATGACCCCCCTGACCTCTTGCTGGGGTGTGAGCGGAACCCAGGGCAGGTCGTCGTCATAGCAACGGTCCTCAGCATCATCATCATCATCGTTGAAGAGTAGAGTCTTCTTAGACAGGAGGGAGATCGAGAGAAGAGGGAGAGAGAGAGAGGAAGAGAGGGAGAGAGAGAGAGGAAGAGAGGGAGAGAGAGAGAGGAAGAGAGGAAGAGAGGGAGAGAGAGAGAGGAAGAGAGAGAGAGAGAGGGAAGAGAGGGAGAGAGAGAGGAAGAGAGGAAGAGAGGGAGAGAGGAGAGGGAAGAGAGGGAGAGAGGGAGAGAGAGAGAGGAAGAGAGGGAGAGAGAGAGAGGAAGAGAGGGAGAGAGAGAGAGGAAGAGAGGAAGAAGAGGGAGCGAGAGAGAGAAGAGAGGGAGAGAGAGAGAGGAGAGGGGGGAGAGAGGGAGAGAGAGGGAAGAGAGGAGAGAGAGGAAGAGAGGGAGAGAGAGAGGGAAGAGAGGGAGATCGAGAGAAGAGGGAGAGAGAAGGAACAAATATGTTTATTCACTTTTCAAGGCAACGGAGGAGAGATGAAGGAGAGGAGGGGGGAGAGAGGAGGGGGGGGGAGACGAGGGGAGAGAGAAGGAGGGAGGGAGGGAGGGAGAGAAAGGAGGGAGTGAGAGAGGAGGGGGAGAGAGAGAGGGGGAGAGAGAGGAGGGGGAGAGAGAGGAGGGAGAGAGAGAGGAGGGAGAGAGAGAGAGAGAGAGAGAGAGAGAGAGGAGGGGAGACGAGAGGAGGGAGAGAGAGAGAAGAGAGAGGAGGGAGAGAGAGAGAGAGAGAGAGACAGAGAGGTAGCGGTAGATTCTGACCTGTACTCCCAGGCGTTGAGGTGAACAGGACATGACATCACAGACAGGAAGTTGAGGCCTGATCCGGACAGGTTTCCCTCTCTGTTTCTTAGAAAGCAGCAACAGGTAGGTGGCAGTGGTCTGGTCGTACTTCCACTGTGTAACACACACACAGTGTGTATATAGAGGAAAATGAAATCAATTTTTTTGGTTACAACATGACTCCATATGTGTTATTTCATAGTGTTGATGTCTTCACTAATATTCTACAATGTAGAAAATAGTAACAATAAATAAAAACCCTTGAATGAGAAGGAGTTATTTTGGCTGGTTGTGTGTGTGTGTGTCTCTGTGTGTGTGTGTGTGTGTCTCTGTGTGTGTGTCTCTGTGTGTGTGTGTGTGTCTCTGTGTGTGTCTCTGTGTGTGTGTGTGTGTCTCTGTGTGTGTGTCTCTGTGTGTGTGTGTGTGTCTGTGTGTGTGTGTGTGTCTCTGTGCGTGTGTGTGTGTCTCTGTGCGTGTGTGTGTGTCTGTGTGTGTGTGTCTCTGTGTGTGTGTTGTGTCTGTGTGTGTGTGTGGTGTCTGTGTGTGTGTGTGTGTCTCTGTGTGTGTGTGGTGTCTCTGTGTCTCTGTGTCTGTGTGTGTGTGTCTGTGTGTGTGTGTGTGTCTCTGTGTTGTGTGTGTGTGTCTGTGTGTGTGTGTCTCTGTGTGTGTGTGTGTGTGTGTCTCTGTGTGTGTGTGTGTCTGTGTGTGTGTGTGTGTCTGTGTGTGTCTGTGTGTGTGTCTCTGTGTGTCTGTGTGTGTGTGTGTGTGTGTGTGTGTCTGTGTGTCTGTGTGTGTGTGTGTGTGTGTGTGTGTGTCTGTGGTGTGTGTGTGTGTGTGTGTGTCTCTGTGTGTGTGTGTGTGTGTGTCTCTGTGTGTGTGTGTGTGTGTGTGTGTGTGTGTGTGTGTGTGTGTCTGTGTGTGTGTTGTCTGTGTGTGTGTGTGTGTGTGTGTGTGTGTCTGTGTGTGTGTGTGTGTGTGTGTGTGTGTGTGAGTTATATATCCATCTATCTATAGAAAACACACAGACGTCTGATGAATTAATGTTTAAACTAAAATGGTCAGTGTTCATTCAATCGGCTGTGTTATACTGCCATCTACTGGCGAAACCCGTCAACACCACCCACACACACACACACACACACACACACACACACCAACACTGTATTCATTTAGCCCTTACCTCTACTGACGAACCACCCCCGTACCCCTTACCTCTACTGACGAACCCCCCCCGTACCCCTTACCTCTACTGAGGACCCCCCTGTACCCCTTACCTCTACTGAGGACCCCCCCTTACCTCTACTGACGAACCCCCCCCCGTATCCCTTACCTCTACTGACGAACCACCCCGTACCCCTTACCTCTACTGACGAACCCCCCCCGTACCCCTTACCTCTACTGACGAACCCCCCCCCCGTATCCCTTACCTCTACTGACGAACCCCCCCCGTACCCCTTACCTCTACTGACGAACCCCCCCCCCGTATCCCTTACCTCTACTGACGAACCCCCCCCGTACCCCTTACCTCTACTGACGAACCCCCCCCGTACCCCTTACCTCTACTGACGAACCCCCCCCGTACCCCTTACCTCTACTGACGAACCCCCCCCGTACCCCTTACCTCTACTGACGAACCCCCCCCGTACCCCTTACCTCTACTGACGAACCCCCCCGTACCCCTTACCTCTACTGACGAACCCCCCCGTACCCCTTACCTCTACTGACGAACCCCCCCGTACCCCTTACCTCTACTGACGAACCCCCCCCCCCCGTACCCCTTACCTCTACTGACGAACCCCCCCGTACCCCTTACCTCTACTGACGAACCCCCCCCCCCGTACCCCTTACCTCTACTGACGAAACCCCCCCCGTACCCTTCCTTACTCTACTGACGAACCCCCCCCCCCCCCGTACCCCTTACCTCTACTGACGAACCCCCCCCGTACCCCTTACCTCTACTGACGAACCCCCCCGTACCCCTTACCTCTACTGACGAACCCCCCCCGTACCCCTTACCTCTACTGACGAACCCCCCCGTACCCCTTACCTCTACTGACGAACCCCCCCCCCCCG
>NW_022261984.1:14417587-14445087 GCF_002021735.2 Oncorhynchus kisutch
CGGTTGAACCCTTCTCCTGAGAAAACCAACTGTCACGGTTGAACCCTTTCCTCCAGAGAAAACCAACTGTCACGGTTGAACCATGTCCTCCAGAGAAAACCAACTGTCACGGTTGAACCCTTCTCCTGAGAAAACCAACTGTCACGGTTGAACCCTGTCCTCCAGAGAAAACCAACTGTCACGGTTGAACCCTTCTCCTGAGA
This sequence comes from Oncorhynchus kisutch, assembly GCF_002021735.2. NCBI lineage: Eukaryota > Metazoa > Chordata > Actinopteri > Salmoniformes > Salmonidae > Oncorhynchus > Oncorhynchus kisutch. Next base: position 14,417,791 of record NW_022261984.1, read on the forward strand.
AAACCAACTGTCACGGTTGAACCCTTCTCCTGAGAAAACCAACTGTCACGGTTGAACCTTCTCCAGAGAAAACCAACTGTCACGGTTGAACCCTATCCTCCAGAGAAAACCAACTGTCACGGTTGAACCCTTCTCCTGAGAAAACCAACTGTCACGGTTGAACCCTTCTCCAGAGAAAACCAACTGTCACGGTTGAACCCTTTCCTCCAGAGAAAACAAAACTGAAGACTGTCATGGTTGAACCCTTTCCTCCAGAGATAACAAACTGTCACGGTTGAACCCTTTCCTCCAGAGAAAACAAAACTGAAGACTGTCACGGTTGAACCCTTTCCTCCAGAGAAAACCAACTGTCACGGTTGAACCCTTTCCTCCAGAGATAACCAACTGTCACGGTTGAACCCTTCTCCAGAGAAAACCAACTGTCACGGTTGAACCCTTCTCCAGAGAAAACCAACTGTCACGGTTGAACCCTTCTCCAGAGAAAACCAACTGTCACGGTTGAACCCTGTCCTCCAGAGAAAACCAACTGTCACGGTTGAACCCTTCTCCTGAGAAAACCAACTGTCACGGTTGAACCCTTCTCCTGAGAAAACCAACTGTCACGGTTGAACCCTGTCCTCCAGAGAAAACCAACTGTCACGGTTGAACCCTTCTCCTGAGAAAACCAACTGTCACAGTTGAACCCTTTCCTCCAGAGAAAACCAACTGTCACGGTTGAACCCTTTCCTCCAGAGAAAACCAACTGTCACGGTTGAACCCTTTCCTCCAGAGAAAACCAACTGTCACGGTTGAACCCTTTCCTCCAGAGAAAACAAAACTGAAGACTGTCACGGTTGAACCCTTTCCTCCAGAGATAACAAACTGTCACGGTTGAACCCTTTCCTCCAGAGATAACCAACTGTCACGGTTGAACCCTTCTCCTGAGAAAACCAACTGTCACGGTTGAACCCTTCTCCTGAGAAAACCAACTGTCACGGTTGAACCCTTCTCCTGAGAAAACCAACTGTCACGGTTGAACCCTTTCCTCCAGAGAAAACCAACTGTCACGGTTGAACCCTTTCCTCCAGAGAAAACCAACTGTCACGGTTGAACCCTTTCCTCCAGAGAAAACCAACTGTCACGGTTGAACCCTTTCCTCCAGAGAAAACCAACTGTCACGGTTGAACCCTTTCCTCCAGAGAAAACCAACTGTCACGGTTGAACCCTTTCCTCCAGAGAAAACAAAACTGAAGACCGTCACGGTTGAACCCTTTCCTCCAGAGATAACCAACTGTCACGGTTGAACCCTTTCCTCCAGAGAAAACCAACTGTCACGGTTGAACCCTTTCCTCCAGAGTAAACCAACTGTCACGGTTGAACCCTTTCCTCCAGAGAAAACCAACTGTCACAGTTGAACCCTTTCCTCCAGAGAAAACCAACTGTCACAGTTGAACCCTTTCCTCCAGAGAAAACCAACTGTCACGGTTGAACCCTTTCCTCCAGAGAAAACAAAACTGTCACGGTTGAACCCTTTCCTCCAGAGAAAACCAACTGTCACAGTTGAACCCTTTCCTCCAGAGAAAACCAACTGTCACAGTTGAACCCTTTCCTCCAGAGAAAACCAACTGTCACGGTTGAACCCTTTCCTCCAGAGAAAACCAACTGTCACGGTTGAACCCTTTCCTCCAGAGAAAACCAACTGTCACGGTTGAACCCTTTCCTCCAGAGAAAACAAAACTGAAGACCGTCACGGTTGAACCCTTTCCTCCAGAGATAACCAACTGTCACGGTTGAACCCTTTCCTCCAGAGAAAACCAACTGTCACGGTTGAACCCTTTCCTCCAGAGTAAACCAACTGTCACGGTTGAACCCTTTCCTCCAGAGAAAACCAACTGTCACAGTTGAACCCTTTCCTCCAGAGAAAACCAACTGTCACAGTTGAACCCTTTCCTCCAGAGAAAACCAACTGTCACGGTTGAACCCTTTCCTCCAGAGAAAACAAAACTGTCACGGTTGAACCCTTTCCTCCAGAGAAAACCAACTGTCACAGTTGAACCCTTTCCTCCAGAGAAAACCAACTGTCACAGTTGAACCCTTTCCTCCAGAGAAAACCAACTGTCACGGTTGAACCCTTTCCTCCAGAGAAAACCAACTGTCACGGTTGAACCCTTTCCTCCAGAGATAACCAACTGTCACGGTTGAACCCTTTCCTCCAGAGAAAACAAACTGTCACGGTTGAACCCTTTCCTCCAGAGAAAACCAACTGTCACGGTTGAAGCCTTTCCTCCAGAGAAAACCAACTGTCACGGTTGAACCCTTTCCTCCAGAGAAACAGTTCTGAACTATATTAGTGGCACTAAATGTTTCATCTTCTACCGTGTCAGAAATAGCTGTCCGTCCTAAAACTAATAGCGGGCTGAACCATTTGTTAAACAACCTTGTTCTGTCACGTTACCTTGGATACCTAGCTAACAACCATGTTCTGTCATGTTACCTTGGATACCTAGCTAACAACCATGTTCTGTCACGTTACCTTGGATACCTAGCTAACAACCATGTTCTGTCACGTTACCTTGGATACCTAGCTTACAACCATGTTCTGTCACGTTACCTTGGATACCTAGCTTACAACCATGTTCTGTCACGTTACCTTGGAAACCTAGCTAACAACCATGTTCTGTCACGTTACCTTGGATACCTAGCTAACAACCATGTTCTGTCATGTTACCTTGGATACCTAGCTAACAACCATGTTCTGTCACGCTACCTTGGATACCTAGCTTACAACCATGTTCTGTCACGCTACCTTGGAAACCTAGCTTACAACCATGTTCTGTCACATTACCTTGGATACCTAGCTAACAACCATGTTCTGTCACGCTACCTTGGATACCTAGCTAACAACCATGTTCTGTCACGCTACCTTGGATACCTAGCTAACAGCCATGTTCTGTCACGTTACCTTGGATACCTAGCTAACAGCCATGTTCTGTCATGTTACCTTGGATACCTAGCTAACAACCATGTTCTGTCACGCTACCTTGGATACCTAGCTTACAACCATGTTCTGTCACGCTACCTTGGAAACCTAGCTTACAACCATGTTCTGTCACGATACCTTGGAAACCTAGCTAACAACCATGTTCTGTCACGCTACCTTGGATACCTAGCTAACAGCCATGTTCTGTCACGTTACCTTGGATACCTAGCTAGCCACCATGTAACTTGACCAATACAGACAGTAACTTACGGTGATTTTCCTGTAGAGGACCATACAGTTGTCGTCATCAAAGGGCAGATATCCACAGAGCAGAGCAAACAGCAGCACCCCCATACTCCACACATCAGCCTGGTAACACACACACACACACACACACACACATTATATATCCACACAGCAGCACCCCCCATACTCCACACGTTACTCATTATATTCACACAGCCAGACATATTAAATTCCCCCCACCGGGTGTCTCACCTCCGAGCCGATGTAGGCTTTACCCTGGATGAGTTCAGGAGCAGCGTAGGCTGGACTTCCACAACAGGTCATCAGCTCATATCCCAGACCCCCCTATAAAGACAGACTGATTAGACTGGACCACAACAGGTCCAGTTGGTTTGGCACAGAGACCAAAGGAGACAACATGACAGTGTGGTTACCTTTGGTTTGGCACAGAGACCAAAGTCGATCAGTTTCAGGTTGTGGTCTTCATCTATCAACAGGTTCTCCTGAGGGAGGAGAGAGAGAAGAGGGGAGAGGAGAGAGAGAGGGGAGAGAGAGAGAGGGGAGAGAGATTCAGCACCATCACCACCAGTGGGTAGTTCCCACAACCACACAGACAACCACACAGACAGACAACCACACAGACAGACAACCACACAGACAGACAACCACACAGACAGACAACCACAGAGACACCCACACAGACAACCACCCACACAGACAACCACAGACAACCACCCACACAGACAACCACCAAGGACGTGTCTGAAATCTGTCTTGTTTTCATAACGTGTCAGTTTGGTTCAGAGTCATGATAAAGGGATAGTTCATGATTTTAACGATGAGTATGCGCTGTGAATGTACCCCAGTGAGCTTATATAGCTGTGGGCGTACCCCTGGTTACCTACCGGTTTGAGGTCTCTGTGGGCGTATCCCTGGTTACCTACCGGTTTGCGGTCTCAGTGGGCGTATCCCCGGTTACCTACCCGTTTGAGGTCTCTGTGGGCGTATCCCTGGTTACCTACCGGTTTGAAGTCTCTGTGGGCGTATCCCTGGTTACCTACCGGTTTGAGGTCTCTGTGGGCGTATCCCCGGTTACCTACCGGTTTGAGGTCTCTGTGGGCGTATCCCTGGTTACCTACCGGTTCAGGTCTCTGTGGGCGTATCCCTGGTTACCTACCGGTTTGAGGTCTCTGTGGGCGTGTCCCTGGTTACCTACCGGTTTGAGGTCTCTGTGGGCGTATCCCTGGTACCTACCGGTTTGAGGTCTCTGTGGGCGTACCCCTGGCTGTGGACGTAGGCCAGAGCTGAGACGATCTGTCTGAAGAACACTCTGGTCTCCTCTTCAGACAGACGGTCCTTAGCGATGATGTAGTCAAACAACTCTCCTCCCGGACAATACTGGAGAAGACGAGGGAGAGAGAGAGGTTCATATTGGGGCCGGTCTGTCTGATGTGTGGGTTCTACCTCCAGGACAATACTGGAGAAGACGAGGGGGAGAGAGAGGTTCATATTGGGGCCGGTCTGTCTGATGCGTGGGTCCTACCTCCAGGATCATGTATATCTTGGTATTAGTCTATAACATGGTACAGTCTACAGAGTCTATAACATGGTACAGTCTACAGAGTCTATAACATGGTACAGTCTACAGAGTCTATAACATGGTACAGTCTACAGACATGCTGACGTGGGTCCTACCTCCAGGATCATGTATATCTTGGTATTAGTCTATAACATGGTACAGTCTATAGACATCCTGACGTGGGTCCTACCTCCAGGATCATGTATATCTTGGTATTAGTCTATAACATGGTACAGTTTATAGACATCCTGACGTGGGTCCTACCTCCAGGATCATGTATATCTTGGTATTAGTCTCGATAACATGGTACAGTCTACAGACATGCTGATGGCTCAGACTCTTCATGGCCTCTATCTCCACCTTCACACGAGGAAGGTCCTCCTGCAGAGAAGAAGAAAAAAGAAAGTCTGTTTCTTTACCAAGCTACTATACTATATATATACCATCTACATTAGATTAAAACCATCAGCTACTATATATACACTATACCATTACATTAGATTAAAACCATCAGCTACTATATATATACTATACCATTACATTAGATTAAAACCATCAGCTACTATACTATATATATATACTATACCATTACATTAGATTAAAACCATCAGCTACTATACTATACCATTACATTAGATTAAAACCATCAGCTACTATACTATATATATACTATACCATTACATTAGATTAAAACCATCAGCTACTATATATATACTATACCATTACATTAGATTAAAACCATCAGCTACTATACTATATATATATACTATACCATTACATTAGATTAAAACCATCAGCTACTATACTATATACTATACCATTACATTAGATTAAAACCATCAGCTACTATACTATATATATATACTATACCATTACATTAGATTAAAACCATCAGCTACTATACTATATATACACTATACCATTACATTAGATTAAAACCATCAGCTACTATACTATATATATACTATACCATTACATTAGATTAAAACCATCAGCTACTATACTATACCATTACATTAGATTAAAACCATCAGCAACTATACTATATATATACTATACCATTAGATTAGATTAAAACCATCAGCTACTATACTATATATATACTATACCATCTACATTAGATTAAAACCATCAGCTACTATACTATACCATTACATTAGATTAAAACCATCAGCTACTATACTATATATATACTATACCATTACATTAGATTAAAACCATCAGCTACTATACTATATATATATACTATACCATTACATTAGATTAAAACCATCAGCTACTATACTATACCATTACATTAGATTAAAACCATCAGCTACTATACTATATATATACTATACCATTACATTAGATTAAAACCATCAGCTACTATACTATACCATTACATTAGATTAAAACCATCAGCTACTATACTATATATATACTATACCATTACATTAGATTAAAACCATCAGCTACTATATATATACTATACCATTACATTAGATTAAAACCATCAGCTACTATACTATATATATACTATACCATTACATTAGATTAAAACCATCAGCTACTATACTATACCATTACATTAGATTAAAACCATCAGCTACTATACTATATATATATACTATACCATCTACATTAGATTAAAACCATCAGCTACTATATATATACTATACCATTACATTAGATTAAAACCATCAGCTACTATACTATATATATACTATACCATTACATTAGATTAAAACCATCAGCTACTATACTATATATATACTATACCATTACATTAGATTAAAACCATCAGCTACTATACTATATATATATACTATACCATTACATTAGATTAAAACCATCAGCTACTATATATATACTATACCATTACATTAGATTAAAACCATCAGCTACTATATATATATACTATACCATTACATTAGATTAAAACCATCAGCTACTATACTATACCATTACATTAGATTAAAACCATCAGCTACTATACTATACCATTACATTAGATTAAAACCATCAGCTACTATACTATATATATACTATACCATTACATTAGATTAAAACCATCAGCTACTATATATATACTATACCATTACATTAGATTAAAACCATCAGCTACTATACTATATATATATACTATACCATTACATTAGATTAAAACCATCAGCTACTATACTATATACTATACCATTACATTAGATTAAAACCATCAGCTACTATACTATATATATATACTATACCATTACATTAGATTAAAACCATCAGCTACTATACTATATATACACTATACCATTACATTAGATTAAAACCATCAGCTACTATACTATATATATACTATACCATTACATTAGATTAAAACCATCAGCTACTATACTATACCATTACATTAGATTAAAACCATCAGCAACTATACTATATATATACTATACCATTAGATTAGATTAAAACCATCAGCTACTATACTATATATATACTATACCATCTACATTAGATTAAAACCATCAGCTACTATACTATACCATTACATTAGATTAAAACCATCAGCTACTATACTATATATATACTATACCATTACATTAGATTAAAACCATCAGCTACTATACTATATATATATACTATACCATTACATTAGATTAAAACCATCAGCTACTATACTATACCATTACATTAGATTAAAACCATCAGCTACTATACTATATATATACTATACCATTACATTAGATTAAAACCATCAGCTACTATACTATACCATTACATTAGATTAAAACCATCAGCTACTATACTATATATATACTATACCATTACATTAGATTAAAACCATCAGCTACTATATATATACTATACCATTACATTAGATTAAAACCATCAGCTACTATACTATATATATACTATACCATTACATTAGATTAAAACCATCAGCTACTATACTATACCATTACATTAGATTAAAACCATCAGCTACTATACTATATATATATACTATACCATCTACATTAGATTAAAACCATCAGCTACTATATATATACTATACCATTACATTAGATTAAAACCATCAGCTACTATACTATATATATACTATACCATTACATTAGATTAAAACCATCAGCTACTATACTATATATATACTATACCATTACATTAGATTAAAACCATCAGCTACTATACTATATATATATACTATACCATTACATTAGATTAAAACCATCAGCTACTATATATATACTATACCATTACATTAGATTAAAACCATCAGCTACTATATATATATACTATACCATTACATTAGATTAAAACCATCAGCTACTATACTATACCATTACATTAGATTAAAACCATCAGCTACTATACTATACCATTACATTAGATTAAAACCATCAGCTACTATACTATATATATACTATACCATTACATTAGATTAAAACCATCAGCTACTATACTATACCATTACATTAGATTAAAACCATCAGCTACTATACTATATATATATACTATACCATTACATTAGATTAAAACCATCAGCTACTATATATATACTATACCATTACATTAGATTAAAACCATCAGCTACTATACTATATATATACTATACCATTACATTAGATTAAAACCATCAGCTACTATACTATACCATTACATTAGATTAAAACCATCAGCTACTATACTATATATATATACTATACCATCTACATTAGATTAAAACCATCAGCTACTATATATATACTATACCATTACATTAGATTAAAACCATCAGCTACTATACTATATATATACTATACCATTACATTAGATTAAAACCATCAGCTACTATACTATATATATACTATACCATTACATTAGATTAAAACCATCAGCTACTATATATATACTATACCATTACATTAGATTAAAACCATCAGCTACTATACTATATATATATACTATACCATCTACATTAGATTAAAACCATCAGCTACTATATATATACTATACCATTACATTAGATTAAAACCATCAGCTACTATACTATATATATACTATACCATTACATTAGATTAAAACCATCAGCTACTATACTATATATATACTATACCATTACATTAGATTAAAACCATCAGCTACTATACTATATATATATACTATACCATTACATTAGATTAAAACCATCAGCTACTATATATATACTATACCATTACATTAGATTAAAACCATCAGCTACTATATATATATACTATACCATTACATTAGATTAAAACCATCAGCTACTATATATATACTATACCATTACATTAGATTAAAACCATCAGCTACTATACTATATATATACTATACCATTACATTAGATTAAAACCATCAGCTACTATACTATATATATACTATACCATTACATTAGATTAAAACCATCAGCTACTATACTATATATATACTATACCATTACATTAGATTAAAACCATCAGCTACTATACTATATATATACTATACCATTACATTAGATTAAAACCATCAGCTACTATACTATACCATTACATTAGATTAAAATAATCAGCTACTATACTATATATATACTATACCATTACATTAGATTAAAACCATCAGCTACTATACTATATATATACTATACCATTACATTAGATTAAAACCATCAGCTACTATACTATACCATTACATTAGATTAAAACCATCAGCTACTATACTATACCATTACATTAGATTAAAACCATCAGCTACTATACTATATATATACTATACCATTACATTAGATTAAAACCATCAGCTACTATACTATATATATACTATACCATTACATTAGATTAAAACCATCAGCTACTATACTATACCATTACATTAGATTAAAACCATCAGCTACTATATATATACTATACCATTACATTAGATTAAAACCATCAGCTACTATACTATATATATATACTATACCATTACATTAGATTAAAACCATCAGCTACTATACTATATATACACTATACCATTACATTAGATTAAAACCATCAGCTACTATACTATATATACACTATACCATTACATTAGATTAAAACCATCAGCTACTATACTATATATATACTATACCATCTACATTAGATTAAAACCATCAGCTACTATATTATTACTATACCATTACATTAGATTAAAACCATCAGCTACTATATATATATACTATACCATTACATTAGATTAAAACCATCAGCTACTATATATATACTATACCATTACATTAGATTAAAACCATCAGCTACTATACTATATATATATACTATACCATTACATTAGATTAAAACCATCAGCTACTATATATATACTATACCATTACATTAGATTAAAACCATCAGCTACTATATATATACTATACCATTACATTAGATTAAAACCATCAGCTACTATACTATACCATTACATTAGATTAAAACCATCAGCTACTATACTATACTATATATACTATACCATTACATTAGATTAAAACCATCAGCTACTATACTATACCATTACATTAGATTAAAACCATCAGCTACTATACTATACCATTACATTAGATTAAAACCATCAGCTACTATATATATACTATACCATTACATTAGATTAAAACCATCAGCTACTATACTATACCATTACATTAGATTAAAACCATCAGCTACTATACTATACCATTACATTAGATTAAAACCATCAGCTACTATACTATACCATTACATTAGATTAAAACCATCAGCTACTATACTATACTATATACTATACCATTACATTAGATTAAAACCATCAGCTACTATACTATACCATTACATTAGATTAAAACCATCAGCTACTATACTATACCATTACATTAGATTAAAACCATCAGCTACTATACTATATATATATACTATACCATTACATTAGATTAAAACCATCAGCTACTATACTATACCATTACATTAGATTAAAAACCATCAGCTACTATACTATATATATACTATACCATTACATTGTCACATTGGGTATATTATACCCACTCACTGTCACAGTCATTACGCTGGACCTAGTTTTGTCCCATGGAATAAATGTGGTGGATCTTAATGTTTTTCCTCATAATCCTGGACTATCGGACCACCATTTTATTACGTTTGCAATTGCAACAAATAATCTGCTTAGACCCCAACCAAGGAACATCAAAAGTCGTGCTATAAATTCACAGACAACACAAAGATTCCTTGATGCCCTTCCAGACTCCCTCTGCCTACCCAAGGACGCCAGAGGACAAAAATCAGTTAACCACCTAACTGAGGATCTCAATCTAACCTTGCGCAATACCCTAGATGCAGTTGCACCCCTAAAAACAAAAAAAATGTCTCATAAGAAACTAGCTCCCTGGTACACAGAAAATACCCGAGCTCTGAAGCAAGCTTCCAGAAAATTGGAACGGAAATGGCGCCACACCAAACTGGAAGTCTTCCGACTAGCTTGGAAGGACGGTACCGTGCAGTACCGTAGAGCCCTTACTGCTGCTCGATCATCCTATTTTTCTAACTTAATTGAGGAAAATAAGAACAATCCGAAATTCCTTTTTAATACTGTGGCAAAGCTAACTAAAAAGCAGCATTCCCCAAGAGAGGATGACTTTCACTTTAGCAGTGATAAATTCATGAACTTCTTTGAGGAAAAGATTATGATTATTAGAAAGCAAATTACGGACTCCTCTTTAAACCTGCGTATTCCTCCAAACCTCAGTTGTCCTGAGTCTGCACAACTCTGCCAGGACCTAGGATCAAGAGAGACGCTCAAGTGTTTTAGTACTATATCTCTTGACACAATGATGAAAATAATCACGGCCTCTAAACCTTCAAGCTGCATACTGGACCCTATTCCAACTAAACTACTGAAAGAGCTGCTTCCTGTGCTTGGCCCTCCTATGTTGAACATAATAAACGGCTCTCTATCCACTGGATGTGTACCAAACTCACTAAAAGTGGCAGTAATAAAGCCTCTCTTGAAAAAGCCAAACCTTGACCCAGAAAATATAAAAAACTATCGGCCTATATCGAATCTTCCATTCCTCTCAAAAATTTTAGAGAAGGCTGTTGCGCAGCAACTCACTGCCTTCCTGAAGACAAACAATGTATACGAAATGCTTCAGTCTGGTTTTAGACCCCATCATAGCACTGAGACGGCACTTGTGAAGGTGGTAAATGACATTTTAATGGCATCGGACCGAGGCTCTGCATCTGTCCTCGTGCTCCTAGACCTTAGTGCTGCTTTTGATACCATCGATCACCACATTCTTTTGGAGAGATTGGAAACCCAAATTGGTCTACACGGACATGTTCTGGCCTGGTTTAGATCTTATCTGTCGGAAAGATATCAGTTTGTCTCTGTGAATGGTTTGTCCTCTGACAAATCAACTGTAAATTTCGGTGTTCCTCAAGGTTCCGTTTTAGGACCACTATTGTTTTCACTATATATTTTACCTCTTGGGGATGTTATTCGAAAACATAATGTAAACTTTCACTGCTATGCGGATGACACACAGCTGTACATTTCAATGAAACATGGTGAAGCCCCAAAATTGCCCTCGCTAGAAGCATGTGTTTCAGACATAAGGAAGTGGATGGCTGCAAACTTTCTACTATTAAACTCGGACAAAACAGAGATGCTTGTTCTAGGTCCCAAGAAACAAAGAGATCTTCTGTTGAATCTGACAATTAATCTTAATGGTTGTACAGTCGTCTCAAATAAAACTGTGAAGGACCTCGGCGTTACTCTGGACCCTGATCTCTCTTTTGAAGAACATATCAAGACCATTTCGAGGACAGCTTTTTTCCATCTACGTAACATTGCAAAAATCAGAAACTTTCTGTCCAAAAATGATGCAGAAAAATTAATCCATGCTTTTGTCACTTCTAGGTTAGACTACTGCAATGCTCTATTTTCCGGCTACCCGGATAAAGCACTAAATAAACTTCAGTTAGTGCTAATACGGCTGCTAGAATCCTGACTAGAACCAAAAAATTTGATCATATTACTCCAGTGCTAGCCTCTCTACACTGGCTTCCTGTCAAAGCAAGGGCTGATTTCAAGGTTTTACTGCTAACCTACAAAGCATTACATGGGCATGCTCCTACCTATCTCTCTGATTTGGTCCTGCCGTACATACCTATACGTACGCTACGGTCACAAGACGCAGGCCTCCTAATTGTCCCTAGAATTTCTAAGCAAACAGCTGGAGGCAGGGCTTTCTCCTATAGAGCTCCATTTTTATGGAACGGTCTGCCTACCCATGTCAGAGACGCAAACTCGGTCTCAACCTTTAAGTCTTTACTGAAGACTCATCTCTTCAGTGGGTCATATGATTGAGTGTAGTCTGGCCCAGGAGTGGGAAGGTGAACGGAAAGGCTCTGGAGCAACGAACCGCCCTTGCTGTCTCTGCCTGGCCGGTTCCCCTCTTTCCACTGGGATTCTCTGCCTCTAACCCTATTACAGGGGCTGAGTCACTGGCTTGCTGGGGCTCTCTCATGCTGTCCCTGGAGGGGGTGCGTCACCTGAGTGGGTTGATTCACTGTTGTGGTCATCCTGTCTGGGTTGGCGCCCCCCCCCCCTTGGGTTGTGCCGTGGCGGAGATCTTTGTGGGCTATACTCAGCCTTGTCTCAGGATGGTAAGTTGGTGGTTGAAGATATCCCTCTAGTGGTGTGGGGGCTGTGCTTTGGCAAAGTGGGTGGGGTTATATCCTTCCTGTTTGGCCCTGTCCGGGGGTGTCCTCGGATGGGGCCACAGTGTCTCCTGACCCCTCCTGTCTCAGCCTCCAGTATTTATGCTGCAGTAGTTTATGTGTCGGGGGGCTGGGGTCAGTTTGTTATATCTGGAGTACTTCTCCTGTCCTATTCGGTGTCCTGTGTGAATCTAAGTGTGCGTTCTCTAATTCTCTCCTTCTCTCTTTCTTTCTCTCTCTCGGAGGACCTGAGCCCTAGGACCATGCCCCAGGACTACCTGACATGATGACTCCTTGCTGTCCCCAGTCCACCTGGCCATGCTGCTGTTCCAGTTTCAACTGACCTGAGCCCTAGGACCATGCCCCAGGACTACCTGACATGATGACTCCTTGCTGTCCCCAGTCTACCTGGCCATGCTGCTGCTCCAGTTTCAACTTCCACCTGACTGTGCTGCTGCTCTAGTTTCAACTGTTCTGCCTTATTATTATTCGACCATGCTGGTCATTTATGAACATTGAACATCTTGACCATGTTCTGTTATAATCTCCACCCGGCACAGCCAGAAGAGGACTGGCCACCCCACATAGCCTGGTTCCTCTCTAGGTTTCTTCCTAGGTATTGGCCTTTCTAGGGAGTTTTTCCTAGCCACTGTGCTTCTCCACCTGCATTGCTTGCTGTTTGGGGTTTTAGGCTGGGTTTCTGTACAGCACTTTGAGATATCAGCTGATGTACGAAGGGCTATATAAATAAATTTGATTTGATTTGATTAGATTAAAACCATCAGCTACTATACTATATATATATACTATACCATTACATTAGATTAAAACCATCAGCTACTATACTATATATATACTATACCATTACATTAGATTAAAACCATCAGCTACTATACTATATATACACTATACCATTACATTAGATTAAAACCATCAGCTACTATACTATACCATTACATTAGATTAAAACCATCAGCTACTATACTATATATATACTATACCATTACATTAGATTAAAACCATCAGCTACTATACTATATATATACTATACCATTACATTAGATTAAAACCATCAGCTACTATACTATACCATTACATTAGATTAAAACCATCAGCTACTATACTATATATATATACTATACCATTACATTAGATTAAAACCATCAGCTACTATATATATATATATACTATACCATTACATTAGATTAAAACCATCAGCTACTATACTATATATATACTATACCATTACATTAGATTAAAACCATCAGCTACTATATATATACTATACCATTACATTAGATTAAAACCATCAGCTACTATACTATATACTATACCATTACATTAGATTAAAACCATCAGCTACTATACTATATATATATACTATACCATTACATTAGATTAAAACCATCAGCTACTATATATATACTATACCATTACATTAGATTAAAACCATCAGCTACTATATATATACTATACCATTACATTAGATTAAAACCATCAGCTACTATACTATATATATATACTATACCATTACATTAGATTAAAACCATCAGCTACTATATATATACTATACCATTACATTAGATTAAAACCATCAGCTACTATATATATACTATACCATTACATTAGATTAAAACCATCAGCTACTATACTATACCATTACATTAGATTAAAACCATCAGCTACTATACTATATATATATACTATACCATTACATTAGATTAAAACCATCAGCTACTATACTATATATATATACTATACCATTACATTAGATTAAAACCATCAGCTACTATACTATACCATTACATTAGATTAAAACCATCAGCTACTATACTATATATATACTATACCATTACATTAGATTAAAACCATCAGCTACTATACTATATATACACTATACCATTACATTAGATTAAAACCATCAGCTACTATACTATACCATTACATTAGATTAAAACCATCAGCTACTATACTATATATACACTATACCATCTACATTAGATTAAAACCATCAGCTACTATACTATATATATATACTATACCATCTACATTAGATTAAAACCATCAGCTACTATATATATACTATACCATTACATTAGATTAAAACCATCAGCTACTATATATATACTATACCATTACATTAGATTAAAACCATCAGCTACTATACTATATATATACTATACCATTACATTAGATTAAAACCATCAGCTACTATACTATATATATATACTATACCATCTACATTAGATTAAAACCATCAGCTACTATACTATACCATTACATTAGATTAAAACCATCAGCTACTATACTATATATATATACTATACCATCTACATTAGATTAAAACCATCAGCTACTATACTATACCATTACATTAGATTAAAACCATCAGCTACTATATATATACTATACCATTACATTAGATTAAAACCATCAGCTACTATACTATATATATACTATACCATTACATTAGATTAAAACCATCAGCTACTATACTATATATATACTATACCATTACATTAGATTAAAACCATCAGCTACTATACTATACCATTACATTAGATTAAAACCATCAGCTACTATACTATACCATTACATTAGATTAAAACCATCAGCTACTATACTATATATATATACTATACCATTACATTAGATTAAAACCATCAGCTACTATATATATACTATACCATTACATTAAAACCATCAGCTACTATACTATACCATTACATTAGATTAAAACCATCAGCTACTATACTATATATATACTATACCATTACATTAGATTAAAACCATCAGCTACTATACTATATATATATACTATACCATTACATTAGATTAAAACCATCAGCTACTATACTATACCATTACATTAGATTAAAACCATCAGCTACTATACTATACCATTACATTAGATTAAAACCATCAGCTACTATATATATACACTATACATTACATTAGATTAAAACCATCAGCTACTATATATATACTATACCATTACATTAGATTAAAACCATCAGCTACTATACTATACCATTACATTAGATTAAAACCATCAGCTACTATACTATATATATATACTATACCATTACATTAGATTAAAACCATCAGCTACTATATATATACTATACCATTACATTAGATTAAAACCATCAGCTACTATACTATACCATTACATTAGATTAAAACCATCAGCTACTATACTATACCATTACATTAGATTAAAACCATCAGCTACTATACTATATATATACTATACCATTACATTAGATTAAAACCATCAGCTACTATACTATATATATACTATACCATTACATTAGATTAAAACCATCAGCTACTATATATATACTATACCATTACATTAGATTAAAACCATCAGCTACTATACTATACCATTACATTAGATTAAAACCATCAGCTACTATACTATATATACACTATACCATTACATTAGATTAAAACCATCAGCTACTATATATATACTATACCATTACATTAGATTAAAACCATCAGCTACTATACTATACCATTACATTAGATTAAAACCATCAGCTACTATACTATACCATTACATTAGATTAAAACCATCAGCTACTATACTATATATATACTATACCATTACATTAGATTAAAACCATCAGCTACTATACTATATATATACTATACCATTACATTAGATTAAAACCATCAGCTACTATACTATACCATTACATTAGATTAAAACCATCAGCTACTATATATATACTATACCATTACATTAGATTAAAACCATCAGCTACTATACTATACCATTACATTAGATTAAAACCATCAGCTACTATATATATACTATACCATTACATTAGATTAAAACCATCAGCTACTATACTATATATATATACTATACCATTACATTAGATTAAAACCATCAGCTACTATATATATACTATACCATTACATTAGATTAAAACCATCAGCTACTATATATATACTATACCATTACATTAGATTAAAACCATCAGCTACTATACTATATATATACTATACCATTACATTAGATTAAAACCATCAGCAACTATATATATACTATACCATTACATTAGATTAAAACCATCAGCTACTATATATATACTATACCATTACATTAGATTAAAACCATCAGCTACTATACTATATATATACTATACCATTACATTAGATTAAAACCATCAGCTACTATACTATATATATACTATACCATTACATTAGATTAAAACCATCAGCTACTATACTATATATATACTATACCATTACATTAGATTAAAACCATCAGCAACTATACTATACCATTACATTAGATTAAAACCATCAGCTACTATACTATATATATACTATACCATTACATTAGATTAAAACCATCAGCAACTATACTATACCATTACATTAGATTAAAACCATCAGCTACTATACTATATATATACTATACCATTACATTAGATTAAACCATCAGCTACTATACTATATATATATACTATACCATTACATTAGATTAAAACCATCAGCTACTATACTATACCATTACATTAGATTAAAACCATCAGCTACTATACTATATATATATACTATACCATTACATTAGATTAAAACCATCAGCTACTATATATATATATATACTATACCATTACATTAGATTAAAACCATCAGCTACTATACTATATATATACTATACCATTACATTAGATTAAAACCATCAGCTACTATACTATATATACACTATACCATTACATTAGATTAAAACCATCAGCTACTATACTATATATATACTATACCATTACATTAGATTAAAACCATCAGCTACTATACTATATATAACACTATACCATTACATTAGATTAAAACCATCAGCTACTATACTATACCATTACATTAGATTAAAACCATCAGCTACTATACTATACCATTACATTAGATTAAAACCATCAGCTACTATACTATACCATTACATTAGATTAAAAACCATCAGCTACTATACTATATATACACTATACCATTACATTAGATTAAAACCATCAGCTACTATACTATATATATATACTATACCATTACATTAGATTAAAACCATCAGCTACTATATATATATACTATACCATTACATTAGATTAAAACCATCAGCTACTATATATATACTATACCATACATTAGATTAAAACCATCAGCTACTATATATATACTATACCATTACATTAGATTAAAACCATCAGCTACTATACTATACCATTACATTAGATTAAAACCATCAGCTACTATACTATATATACACTATACCATTACATTAGATTAAAACCATCAGCTACTATTATATACTATACCATTACATTAGATTAAAACCATCAGCTACTATACTATACCATTACATTAGATTAAAACCATCAGCTACTATACTATACCATTACATTAGATTAAAACCATCAGCTACTATACTATATATATACGATACCATTACATTCAGATTAAAACCATCAGCTACTATACTATATATATACTATACCATTACATTAGATTAAAACCATCAGCTACTATACTAAACCATTACATTAGATTAAACCATCAGCTACTATATATATACTATACCATTACATTAGATTAAAACCATCAGCTAACTATACTATACCATTACATTAGATTAAAACCATCAGCTACTATATATATAACTATAACCATTACATTAGATTAAAACCATCAGCTACTATACTATATATATATACTATACCATTACATTAGATTAAAACCATCAGCTACTATATATATACTATATACATTACATTAGATTAAAACCATCAGCTACTATATATATACTATACCATTACATTAGATTAAAACCATCAGCTACTATACTATATATATACTATACCATTACATTAGATTAAAACCATCAGCAACTATATATACTATACCATTACTATATGAAAACCATCAGCTACTATATAATATACTATACCATTACATTAGATTAAAACCATCAGCTACTATAGCTATATATATACTATACCATTACATTAGATTAAAACCATCACTACTATACTATATATATACTATACCATTACATTAGATTAAAAACCATCAGCTACTATACTATATATATACTAGTACCATTACATTAGATTAAAACCATCAGCACTATACTATAACCATTACTTTAGATAAAAACCATCAGCTACTATACTATATATACTATAACCATTACATTAGATTAAAAACCATCAGCAACTATACTATACCATTACATTAGATTAAAACCATCAGCTACTATACTAATATATATACTATACCATTACATTAGATTAAAACCATCAGCTACTATACTATATATATACTATAACCAGTTACATTAGATTAAAACCATCAGCTACTATACTACTATACCATTACATTAGATTAAAACCATCAGCTACTATACTATATATATAATCTATACCATTACATTAGATTAAAACCATCACTACTATATATATATATATACTATACCATTACATTAGATTAAAACCATCAGCTACTATACTATATATATACTATACATTACATTAGATTAAAAACCATCAGCTACTATACTATATATACACTATACCATTACATTAGATTAAAACCATCAGCTACTATACTATATATATACTATATAACCATTACATTAGATTAAAACCCATCAGCTACTATACTATATATACACTATACCATTACATTAGATTAAAACCATCAGCTACTATACTATACCATTACATTAGATTAAAACCATCAGCTACTATACTATACCATTACATTAGATTAAAACCATCAGCTACTATACTATACCATTACATTAGATTAAAACCATCAGCTACTATACTATATATCACTATACCATTACATTAGATTAAAACCATCAGCTACTATACTATATATATATACTATACCATTACATTAGATTAAAACCATCAGCTACTATATATATATACTATACCATTACATTAGATTAAAACCATCAGCTACTATATATATATACTATACCATTACATTAGATTAAAACCATCAGCTACTATATATATACTATACCATTACATTAGATTAAAACCATCAGCTACTATACTATATATATACTATACTATTACATTAGATTAAAACCATCAGCTACTATACTATACCATTACATTAGATTAAAACCATCAGCTACTATACTATACCATTACATTAGATTAAAACCATCAGCTACTATACTATACCATTACATTAGATTAAAACCATCAGCTACTATATATATACTATACCATTACATTAGATTAAAACCATCAGCTACTATACTATATATATACTATACCATTACATTAGATTAAAACCATCAGCTACTATATATATACTATACCATTACATTAGATTAAAACCATCAGCTACTATATATATACTATACCATTACATTAGATTAAAACCATCAGCTACTATACTATATATATATACTATACCATTACATTAGATTAAAACCATCAGCTACTATATATATACTATACCATTACATTAGATTAAAACCATCAGCTACTATACTATATATATACTATACCATTACATTAGATTAAAACCATCAGCTACTATACTATATATATACTATACCATTACATTAGATTAAAACCATCAGCTACTATACTATATATATACTATACTATTACATTAGATTAAAACCATCAGCTACTATACTATACCATTACATTAGATTAAAACCATCAGCTACTATACTATACCATTACATTAGATTAAAACCATCAGCTACTATACTATACCATTACATTAGATTAAAACCATCAGCTACTATACTATACCATTACATTAGATTAAAACCATCACTACTATACTATATATATACTATACCATTACATTAGATTAAAACCATCAGCTACTATACTATATATATATATACTATACCATTACATTAGATTAAAAACCATCAGCTACTATACTATATATATACTATACTATTACATTAGATTAAAACCATCAGCTACTATACTATATATATACTATACTATTACATTAGATTAAAACCATCAGCTACTATACTATACCATTACATTAGATTAAAACCATCAGCTACTATACTATATATATATACTATACCATTACATTAGATTAAAACCATCAGCTACTATATATATATACTATACCATTACATTAGATTAAAACCATCAGCTACTATATATATACTATACCATTACATTAGATTAAAACCATCAGCTACTATACTATATATATATACTATACCATTACATTAGATTAAAACCATCAGCTACTATACTATATACTATACCATTACATTAGATTAAAACCATCAGCTACTATATATATATACTATACCATTACATTAGATTAAAACCATCAGCTACTATATATATACTATACCATTACATTAGATTAAAACCATCAGCTACTATATATATACTATACCATTACATTAGATTAAAACCATCAGCTACTATATATATACTATACTATTACATTAGATTAAAACCATCAGCTACTATACTATACCATTACATTAGATTAAAACCATCAGCTACTATACTATATATATATACTATACCATCTACATTAGATTAAAAACCATCAGCTACTATACTATACTATATATATACTATACCATCTACATTAGATTAAAACCATCAGCTACTATACTATATATATACTATACCATTACATTAGATTAAAACCATCAGCTACTATACTATATATACACTATACCATTACATTAGATTAAAACATCAGCTACTATACTATACCATTACATTAGATTAAAACCATCAGCTACTATACTATACCATTACATTAGATTAAAACCATCAGCTACTATACTATACCATTACATTAGATTAAAACCATCAGCTACTATACTATATATATACTATACCATTACATTAGATTAAAACCATCAGCTACTATACTATATATATACTATACCATTACATTAGATTAAAACCATCAGCTACTATACTATACCATTACATTAGATTAAAACCATCAGCAACTATACTATATATACACTATACCATTACATTAGATTAAAACCATCAGCTACTATACTATATATATACTATACCATTACATTAGATTAAAACCATCAGCTACTATACTATACCATTACATTAGATTAAAACCATCAGCTACTATACTATATATATATACTATAACCATTACATTAGATTAAAACCATCAGCTACTATACTATATATATACTATACCATTACATTAGATTAAAACCATCAGCTACTATACTATACTATATATACTATACCATTACATTAGATTAAAACCATCAGCTACTATACTATATATATACTATACCATTACATTAGATTAAAACCATCACAGTAAAAACACACTAAATAGTAGAGACTTAGATGAGAGAGAGAGAGTGGGAGGAAGGGAAAGAGAGACAGAGAGGAAGGGAAAGAGAGACAGAGAGAGAGAGAGAGAGGGAGGAAGGGAGAGACAGACAGCGAGAGAGAGAGAGAGAGAGAGAGAGAGGGAGGAAGGGAGAGACAGACAGCGAGAGAGAGAGAGAGAGAGAGAGAAAGAGAGAGACAGAGAGAGAGAGACAGAGAGAGAGACAGAGAGGCAGAGAGAAAGGGAAAGAGAGATACAGATATGCAAGAGAGAGTAATATGAGAGAGAGACTTACCCCCAGTTCCTTCTTCTCCATGATTTTAATGGCCACTTTCTCTCCCGTCAGGATGTGGCGACCCAGCTTGACCTTAGCAAAGCCTCCTGTAGGACACAACACACACCCAGCAGAATAGCAGGTCAGATGAGAGACCACACCCACCGATCAGAACGGATAACACACCCCCACCCACCGATCAGAACAGTTAACACACACCCACCCACCGATCAGAACGGATAACACACACCCACTGATCCGAAAGGATAACACACACTTTCCTGGTGGCTCATGTGTCGGTACAGATGGTTGTGTTGAAGTGTCTCACCCGAGCCGATGGTCTCGTAGACTTCATAGTACTTGAGGAGTTCCGCCGCGCTGTCCATCTCACCGAAAACACAACCTTCCAGCTACGATAAACAAACACACAGCGACATTTAGCTGAAAGGCTCCAGAAGGTTAGTTCCTGATAGGTGACTATTGGCTAAAATAACATCCCAACCCAACCAGACCTGCCGGTCTTAGCTAGCTAACGTTAGCTGCCTGTCAACTGACAACCTTCGGTCTCCTTTGAAATAGTCGATAAGCTCATGTTAACTTAAACATAATTACATAATTAGAAGAACATAATTACACTTCGAACATATAAACAAATACGGTAGTAAGCTGTGACTTATCAATTCAAACCAGCTAGCAACATTATTACGTTAGTTAATTCACTGACTTGCGGGTTGCCCCAAGTTCGCTAATATTTCACCTAGCTAGGCTAACGATACTTTTGTACAGTTTGGCTAACTAAGTTATCCTATGCTGAAGCGTCGAACCTACCTTAAATACAACACTTGGATATAGTGAGGAAAGCAAAAAGTAATCACGAATGTGGAAATATATACTTAGTATTTGTAATATACAGCCCTCTCGCTCAGTGATGTCCTGTTGTCGAAGTTTGAATTCCCCACTACAGTGACGCAATGTCCTACTTCCGGTGTCTGTATCCAACGTATCTACTTCCTCCCTCTATCGTTGAGTAATGGCACTGCATCTATAAAATGGATTATTTAATTTAATTTTAATTTAACCTTTATTTAATTAGGAAAGTAATTTAAGAACAAATTCTTATTTACAATGACGGCGTATCTATTGTTCAGTAATGACACTGCAGCTATAAAACAGATTCTACACTATAAGTCTCTAACTACAGGATCTAGGATCAGATCATTCTAGCCCACAAACCTAACTTTAAAGGGCCAATCAGCGGTTGAAACAATAACAAAGCAACTCCACGCCACTGTTTCGGTAAAAAGCTGAAGATTGGGACTGGAGAAAAGTAATCACTCTCAAATTCAAAGACGAAGCTATGGATGCAAGGACTGACCATTCATAACATTCTAGATTTAAAGGTAGACTCAGCAAAATGACGTTGTCACGTACATAACCTGGGCAGCCGCTAGTGGGCTTTATGGTTCTCCACTATATTCTGGGCTTGATGGTTCTCCACTATCCTCTGTGCTTGATGGTTCTCCACTATCCTCTGGGCTTGATGGATCTCCATTATCCTCTGGGCTCCACTATCCTCTGGGCTCCACTATCCTCTGGGCTTGATGGATCTCCACTATCCTCTAGGCTTGATGGTTCTCCACTATCCTCTGAGCTCCACTATCCTCTGGGCTCCACTACCCTCTGGACTTGATGGAGCTCCACTACCCTCTGGGCTTGATGGTTCTCCACTATCCTCTGGGCTTGATGCAGCTCCACTACCCTCTGGGCAGTATGGATCTCCACTATCCTCTGGGCTCCACTATCCTCTGAGCTCCACTACCCTCTAGGCTTGATGGAGCTCCACTATCCTCTGGTCTCCACTACCCTCTGGGCTTGATGGAGCTCCACTATCCTCTGTGCTCCACTACCCTCTGGGCTTGATGGAGCTCCACTGTCCTCTGGGCTCCACTATCCTCTGGGCTCCACTATTCTCTTGGCTCCACTATCCTCTGGGCTCCACTATCCTCTGGGCTCCACTATCCTCTGGGCTCCACTATCCTCTTGGCTCCACTATCCTCTTGGCTCCACTGTCCTCTGGGCGCCACTATCCTCTGGGCTCCACTATCATCTGGGCTCCACTATCCTCTGGGCTCCACTATCCTCTGGGCTCCACTATCCTCTGGGCTTGATGGATCTCCACTATCCTCTAGGCTTGATGGATCTCCACTACCCTCTGGGCTTGATGGATCTCCACTACCCTCTGGGCTTGATGGTTCTCCACTATCCTATGGGCTTGATGGATCTCCACTACCCTCTGGGCTTGATGGTTCTCTACTACCCTCTGGGCTTGATGGTTCTCCACTATCCTCTGGGCTCCAATATCCTCTGGGCTTAATGGTTCTCCACTATCCTCTGGGGTTCACTATCCTCTGGGCTCCACTACCCTCTGGGCTCCACTATCCTCTGGGCTCCACTATCCTCTGGGCTTGATGGATCTCCACTACCCTCTGGGCTTGATGGTTCTCCACTATCCTATGGGCTTGATGGATCTCTACTACCCTCTTGGGCTTGATGGTTCTCCACTACCATCTGGGCTTGATGGTTCTCCACTATCCTCTGGGCTCCAATATCCTCTGGGCTTGATGGTTCTCCACTACCCTCTGGGCTCCAATATCCTCTGGGCTTGATGGTTCTCCACTACCCTCTGGGCTCCACTACCCTCTGGGCTTGATGGATCTCCACTATGCTCTGGGCTTGATGGAGCTCCACTATGCTCTGGGCTCCACTACCCTCTGGACTTGATGGAGCTCCACTATCCTCTGGGCTTGATGGAGCTCCACTATGCTCTGGTCTCCACTACCCTCTGGACTTGATGGAGCTCCACTACCCTCTGGGCTTGATGGTTCTCCACTATCCTCTGGGCTTGATGCAGCTCCACTACCCTCTGGGCTGTATGGATCTCCACTATCCTCTGGGCTCCACTATCCTCTGAGCTCCACTACCCTCTAGGCTTGATGGAGCTCCACTGTCCACTGGGCTTCACTACCCTCTGGCCTTGATGGAGCTCCACTATCCTCTGGGCTCCACTACCCTCTGGGCTTGATGGAGCTCCACTATCCTCTGGGCTCCACTATCCTCTGGGCTTGATGGAGCTCCACTGTCCTCTGGGCTCCACTACCCTCTGGCCTTGATGGAGCTCCACTATCCTCTGGGCTCCACTACCCTCTGGGCTTGATGGAGCTCCACTATCCTCTGTGCTCCACTACCCTCTGGGCTTGATGGAGCTCCACTATCCTCTGGGCTCCACTATCCTCTGGGCTTGATGGAGCTCCACTGTCCTCTGGGCTCCACTACCCTCTGGGCTCCACTATCCTCTTGGCTCCACTATCCTCTGGGCTCCACTGTCCTATGGGCTTGATGGTTCTCCACTATCCTCTGGGCTTGATGGTTCTCCACTATCCTCTGGGCTTCATGGTTCTTCACTATCCTCTGGGCACCACTATCCTCTGGGCTTGATGGATCTCCACTACCCTCTGGGCTCCACTATCCTCTTGGCTCCACTATCCTCTGGGCTCCACTGTCCTATGGGCTTGATGGTTCTCCACTATCCTCTGGGCTTGATGGTTCTCCACTATCCTCTGGGCTTTATGGTTCTCCACTATCCTCTGGGCACCACTATCCTCTGGGCTTGATGGATCTCCACTACCCTCTGGGCTCTACTATCCTCTGGGCTTGATGGATCTCCACTACCCTCTGGGCTCTACTATCCTCTGGGCTTGATGGATCTCCACTATCCTCTGGGCTCCACTATCCTCTGGGCTCTACTATCCTCTGGGCTTGATGGATCTCCACTACCCTCTGGGCTCTACTATCCTCTGGGCTTTATGGATCTCCACTATCCTCTGGGCTTTATGGATCTCCACTATCCTCTGGGCTTTATGGATCTCCACTATCTTCTGGGCTTGATGGTTCTCCACTACCCTCTGGGCTTGATGGTTCTCCGCTACCCTCTGGGCTTGATGGTTCTCCGCTACCCTCTGGGCTTGATGGTTCTCCACTACCCTCTGGGCTTTATGGATCTCCACTATCCTCTG
The DNA here is from genome assembly GCF_002021735.2 of Oncorhynchus kisutch. NCBI lineage: Eukaryota > Metazoa > Chordata > Actinopteri > Salmoniformes > Salmonidae > Oncorhynchus > Oncorhynchus kisutch. The sequence continues at coordinate 14,444,933 of NW_022261984.1, forward strand.
GGCTCCACTACCCTCTGGGCTTGATGGAGCTCCAAAATCCTCTGGGCTTGATGGATCTCCACTACCCTCTGGGCTTGATGGTTCTCCACTACCCTCCAGGCTTGTTGGTTCTCCACTACCCTCTGGGCTTTATGGTTCTCCACTATCCTCTGGGC
>NW_022261984.1:14450087-14454493 GCF_002021735.2 Oncorhynchus kisutch
TATTATCTTTTCAAGTCATGTTATTTTAAATAACGTCCTTATATAAGCTGTTGTAAACATTACCCTCTACGTTGGCGGCCATTTTGAATTCCGCGTCTCGGTTAAGTTTGAAATGAGCTTCTGGGATGTTTTCAAATGATCAGAAGAATGTTTGTACCAAATGTAGTGCTTTTTATCTGTTGCACAACAGTTTTTCATGGTGAAATACCAGCTTTCATGGCAGCTATTTAAACATTTTTGAAATAACTTATTATTTTTGTACCTTTTATTTAACTCGGCAAGTCAGTTAAGAACAAATTCTTATTTACAATGACGGCCTAGGAACAGTAGGGTTAAACTGCCTTGTTCAGGGACAGAACCACAGATTTGTACCTTGTCAGCTCAGGGGGATTCGATCTTGCAACCTTTCGGTTACTAGTCCAACACTCTAACCACTAGTCTACCTGCCTCCTCTACACTCTAACCACTAGTCTACCTGCCTCCTCTACACTCTAACCACAAGACTACCTGCCTCCTCTACACTCTAACCACTAGACTACCTGCCTCCTCTACACTCTAACCACTAGTCTACCTGCCTCCTCTACACTCTAACCACTAGTCTACCTGCCTCCTCTACACTCTAACCACTAGGCTACCTGCCTCCTCTACACTCTAACCACTAGGCTACCTGCCTCCTCTACACTCTAACCACTAGACTACCTGCCACCTCTAACCACTAGGCTACCTGCCTCCTCTACACTCTAACCACTAGGCTACCTGCCTCCTCTACACTCTAACCACTAGACTACCTGCCTCCTCTACACTCTAACCACTAGTCTACCTGCCTCCTCTACACTCTAACCACTAGGCTACCTGCCTCCTCTACACTCTAACCACTAGGCTACCTGCCTCCTCTACACTCTAACCACTAGGCTACCTGCCTCCTCTACACTCTAACCACTAGGCTACCTGCCTCCTCTACACTCTAACCACTAGGCTACCTGCCTCCTCTACACTCTAACCACTAGACTACCTGCCTCCTCTACACTCTAACCACTAGTCTACCTGCCTCCTCTACACTCTAACCACTAGTCTACCTGCCTCCTCTACACTCTAACCACTAGTCTACCTGCCTCCTCTACACTCTAACCACTAGACTACCTGCCTCCTCTACACTCTAACCACTAGACTACCTGCCTCCTCTACACTCTAACCACTAGTCTACCTGCCTCCTCTACACTCTAACCACTAGTCTACCTGCCTCCTCTACACTCTAACCATTAGGCTACCTGCCTCCTCTACACTCTAACCACTAGTCTACCTGCCTCCTCTACACTCTAACCACTAGTCTACCTGCCTCCTCTACACTCTAACCACTAGTCTACCTGCCTCCTCTACACTCTAACCACTAGACTACCTGCCTCCTCTACACTCTAACCACTAGACTACCTGCCTCCTCTACACTCTAACCACTAGTCTACCTGCCTCCTCTACACTGTAACCACTAGGCTACCTGCCTCCTCTACACTCTAACCACTAGGCTACCTGCCTCCTCTACACTCTACCACTAGACTACCTGCCACCTCTAACCACTAGGCTACCTGCCTCCTCTACACTCTAACCACTAGGCTACCTGCCTCCTCTACACTCTAACCACTAGACTACCTGCCTCCTCTACACTCTAACCACTAGTCTACCTGCCTCCTCTACACTCTAACCACTAGGCTACCTGCCTCCTCTACACTCTAACCACTAGGCTACCTGCCTCCTCTACACTCTAACCACTAGGCTACCTGCCTCCTCTACACTCTAACCACTAGGCTACCTGCCTCCTCTACACTCTAACCACTAGGCTACCTGCCTCCTCTACACTCTAACCACTAGACTACCTGCCTCCTCTACACTCTAACCACTAGTCTACCTGCCTCCTCTACACTCTAACCACTAGACTACCTGCCTCCTCTACACTCTACCACTAGTCTACCTGCCTCCTCTACACTCTAACCACTAGTCTACCTGCCTCCTCTACACTCTAACCACTAGTCCTACCTGCCTCCTCTACACTCTAACCACTAGTCTACCTGCCTCCTCTAACCACTAGGCTACCTGCCTCCTCTACACTCTAACCACTAGGCTATCTGCCTCCTCTACACTCTAAACACTAGGCTAACTTGCTTCCTGGTTAAGTTTGCAATGAGCCCCCCTTCTGCAGACTTTGGGGAATACAGTGATGTGTTGTTTGATTCCCTGCCAGTGAACTGACTGGAAACCTCTGAATCACTCTAATTGGTTCCTGATATGGCTGGTCCGTAGTGGGTTTGATTCTTAAAGGAGAGTGAATCATCAGGTGGTGGAGTGGTTCTGAATCACTCTAATTGGTTCCTGATATGGCCAGAGTAGTGGAGAGAAGAGAGGAGGGGGGGAGCCAGAGTAGTGGAGAGAAGAGAGGAGGGCGGGGGGAGGGGGGGAGCCAGAGTAGTGGAGAGAAGAGAGGAGGGGGGGGGGGAGCCAGAGTAGTGGAGAGAAGAGAGGAGGGGGGGGGGGGGGGGAGCCAGAGTAGTGGAGAGAAGAGAGGAGGGGGGGGAGCCAGAGTAGTGGAGAGAAGAGAGGAGGGGGGAGCCAGAGTAGTGGAGAGAAGAGAGGAGGGGGGAGCCAGAGTAGTGGAGAGAAGAGAGGAGGGGGGGGGAGGGGGGGAGCCAGAGTAGTGGAGAGAAGAGAGGAGGGGGGGGGAGCCAGAGTAGTGGAGAGAAGAGAGGAGGGGGGGAGGGGGGGAGCCAGAGTAGTGGAGAGAAGAGAGGAGGGGGGGAGGGGGGGAGCCAGAGTAGTGGAGAGAAGAGAGGAGGGGGGGAGCCAGAGTGGTGGAGAGAAGAGAGGAGGGGGGGAGCCAGAGTAGTGGAGAGAAGAGAGGAGGGGGGGGGAGCCAGAGTAGTGGAGAGAAGAGAGGAGGGGGGGAGCCAGAGTAGTGGAGAGAAGAGAGGAGGGGGGGGCCAGAGTAGTGGAGAGAAGAGAGGAGGGGGGAGCCAGAGTAGTGGAGAGAAGAGAGGAGGGCGGGGGGAGGGGGGGAGCCAGAGTGGTGGAGAGAAGAGAGGAGGGGGGGGGGAGCCAGAGTAGTGGAGAGAAGAGAGGAGGGGGGGGAGAGGAGCCAGAGTAGTGGAGAGAAGAGAGGAGGGGGGGGGGAGCCAGAGTAGTGGAGAGAAGAGAGGAGGGGGGGAGGGGGGGAGCCAGAGTAGTGGAGAGAAGAGAGGAGGGGGGAGCCAGAGTGGTGGAGAGAAGAGAGGAGGGGGGGTGCCAGAGTAGTGGAGAGAAGAGAGGAGGGGGGGGGGAGCCAGAGTAGTGGAGAGAAGAGAGGAGGGGGGGGGGGAGCCAGAGTAGTGGAGAGAAGAGAGGAGGGGGAGCCAGAGTAGTGGAGAGAAGAGAGGAGGGGGGGAGCCAGAGTAGTGGAGAGAAGAGAGGAGGGGGGGGGGGCAGAGTAGTGGAGAGAAGAGAGGAGGGGGGAGCCCAGAGTAGTGGAGAGAAGAGAGGAGGGGGAGAGAGGAGGGGGGGAGCCAGAGTAGTGGAGAGAAGAAGGAGGGGGGGGGGGGGGGAGGGGGGGACCAGAGTAGTGGAGAGAAGAGAGGAGGGGGGGAGCCAGAGTAGTGGAGAGAAGAGAGGAGGGGGGGGGAGCCAGAGTAGTGGAGAGAAGGGAGGAGGGGGGGAGCCAGAGTAGTGGAGAGAAGAGAGGAGGGGGGGAAGCCCAGAGTAGTGGAGAGAAGAGAGGAGGGGGGGGGGGAGCCAGAGTAGTGGAGAGAAGAGAGGAGGGGGGAGCCAGATAGTGGAGAGAAGAGAGGAGGGGGGGAGGGGGGGAGCCAGAGTAGTGGAGAGAAAGAGGAGGGGGGGAGCCAGAGTAGTGGAGAGAAGAGAGGAGGGCGGGGGGAGGGGGGGGGGAGCCAGAGTAGTGGAGAGAAGAAGAGGAGGGGGGAGCCAGAGTAGTGGAGAGAAGAGAGGAGGGGGGAGTAGGGTAATAGGGGAGGAGGGGGGAGCTCCAGAGTAGTGGAGAGAAGAGAGGAGGGGGGAGCCTAGAGTAAGTGGAGAGAAGACAGGAGGGGGGGGGGGAGGGGGGGGGGAGCCAGATTAGTGGAGAGAAGAGAGGAGGCGGGAGCCAGAGTAGTGGAGAGAAGAGAGGAGGGGGGAGCCAGAAGGTAGTGGAGAGAAGAGAGGAGGGCGGGGGGAGGGGGTGGGAGCCAGAGTAGTGGAGAGAAGAGAGGAGGGGGGGGGGAGCCAGAGGTATGTGGAGAGAAGAGAGGAGGGGGGGAGGGGGGGGCCAGAGTATGGAGAGAAGAGAGGATGGGGTGGGGGGGCAGAGTGGTGGAGAGAAGAGAGGAGGGGGAGCCAGAGTAGTGGAGAGAAGAGAGGAGGGGGGGGGGGCCAGAGTAGTGGAGAGAAGAGAG
>NW_022261984.1:14454593-14482093 GCF_002021735.2 Oncorhynchus kisutch
GGTGAGTGGGACGTTCTCTCGACCGGTCCTCATTGTGGGCTACCATAAAATAGTGGAGATACCAGCTGGAGCCACAGACATCAGGATACAGGAGTCTGTCAAGACCAGGAACTACCTGGGTAGGTACACACACACACACAGACATCAGGATACAGGAGTCTGTCAAGACCAGGAACTACCTGGTAGGTACACACACACACACACACACACACACGGTTATACATACACACACACACACACACACACACATAATAAGAGTAAAATTAAGAACAGAGTAGCAGCAGCAAATGAGTGTAAAAGTGTGTGTGTATTAGTGTGTGTATGTGTAATAATGAAACACACACACACTAAAACAGGGATCGCCTCAATGGCGCTGCCCATGCTGTCATAGATGCCATTTAGCCACATATACAAGTAAGGTCCCTCTATCCAACTTCATGGGCCAAACTGAGTTACAAATAAGGTCCCCTCTATCCAACTTCATGTGTCAGACTGAGTTACAAGTAAGGTCCCTCTATCCAACTTCATGTGTCAGACTGAGTTACAAGTAAGGTCCCTCTATCCAACTTCGTGTGTGTCGGACTGAGTTACAAATAATGTACCTCTATCCAACTTCATTGGTAGGACTGAGTTACAAATAATGTCCCTCTATCCAAACTTCATGGGCCGGACTGATTTACACATAAGGTACCTCTATCTAACTTCGTGGGTTGGACTGAGTTACAAATAAGGTCCCTCTATCCAACTTCATTGGTAGGACTGAGTTACCAAATAATGTCCCTCTATCCAACTTCATGGGCCGGACTGATTTACACATAAGGTACCTCTATCTAACTTCGTGGGTTGGACTGAGTTACAAATAAGGTCCCTCTATCCAACTTTCATGGGCCGGACTGAGTTACACATAAGGTACCTCTATCTAACTTCGTGGGTTGGACTGAGTTACAAATAAGGTCCCTCTATCCAACTTCATGGGCCGGACTGAGTTACACATAAGGTACCTCTATCTAACTTCATGGGTTGGACTGAGTTACAAATAAGGTCCCTCTATCCAACTTCATGGGTCAGACAGTTAGTTCTGTGGTCATGTTGTGGTCGTACCGTACAGAGCTGTAGACTGAGTTAGTACTGGGGTCATGTTGTGGTCATGTTGTGGTCGTACCGTACAGAGCTGTAGACTGAGTTAGTTCTGGGGTCATGTTGTGGTCGTACAGAGCTGTAGACTGAGTTAGTTCTGGGGTCATGTTGTGGTCGTACAGAGCTGTAGACTGAGTTAGTTCTGGGGTCATGTTGTGGTCGTACCGTACAGCACTGTAGACTGAGTTAGTTCTGGGGTCATGTTGTGGTCGTACCGTACAGAGCTGTAGACTGAGTTAGTTCTGGGGTCATGTTGTGATCGTACAGAGCTGTAGACTGAGTTTAGTTCTGGGGTCATGTTGTGGTCGTACCGTACAGAGCTGTAGACCTGAGTTAGTTCTGGGGTCATGTTGTGATCGTACAGAGCTGTAGACTGAGTTAGTTCTGGGGTCATTGTTGTGGTCGTACCGTACAGAGCTGTAGACTGAGTTAGTTCTGGGGTCATGTTGTGGTCGTACCGTACAGAGCTGTAGACTGAGTTAGTTCTGGGGTCATTTTGTGGTCGTACAGCGCTGTAGACTGAGTTAGTTCTGGGTTCATATTGTGGTCGTACCGTACAGAGCTGTAGACTGAGTTAGTTCTGGGGTCATGTTGTGGTCGTACAGAGCTGTAGACTGAGTTAGTTCTGGGGTCATGTTGTGGTCGTACAGAGCTGTAGACTGAGTTAGTTCTGTGTCATGTTGTGGTCGTACAGAGCTGTAGACTGAGTTAGTTCTGTGGTCATGTTGTGGTCATACCGTACAGCGCTGTAGACTGAGTTAGTTCTGGGGTCATGTTGTGGTCGTACCGTACAGAGCTGTAGACTGAGTTAGTTCTGGGGTCATGTTGTGGTAGTACAGAGCTGTAGACTGAGTTAGTTCTGGGGTCATGTTGTGGTCGTACAGAGCTGTAGACTGAGTTAGTTCTGTGGTCATGTTGTGGTCGTACAGAGCTGTAGACTGAGTTAGTTCTGGGGTCATGTTTGGTCGTACCGTACAGCACTGTAGACTGAGTTAGTTCTGGGGTCATGTTGTGGTCGTACCGTACAGAGCTGTAGACTGAGTTAGTTCTGGGGTCATGTTGTGATCGTACAGAGCTGTAGACTGAGTTAGTTCTGGGGTCATGTTGTGGTCGTACCGTACAGAGCTGTAGACTGAGTTAGTTCTGGGGTCATGTTGTGATCGTACAGAGCTGTAGACTGAGTTGGTTCTGGGGTCATGTTGTGGTCGTACCGTACAGAGCTGTAGACTGAGTTAGTTCTGGGGTCATGTTGTGGTCGTACCGTACAGCACTGTAGACTGAGTTAGTTCTGGGGTCATGTTGTGGTCGTACCGTACAGAGCTGTAGACTGAGTTAGTTCTGGGGTCATGTTGTGGTCGTACAGCGCTGTAGACTGAGTTAGTTCTGGGTTCATATTGTGGTCGTACCGTACAGAGCTGTAGACTGAGTTAGTTCTGGGGTCATGTTGTGGTCGTACAGAGCTGTAGACTGAGTTAGTTCTGGGGTCATGTTGTGGTCGTACAGAGCTGTAGACTGAGTTAGTTCTGTGGTCATGTTGTGGTCGTACAGAGCTGTAGACTGAGTTAGTTCTGTGGTCATGTTGTGGTCGTACAGAGCTGTAGACTGAGTTAGTTCTGTGGTCATGTTGTGGTAGTACAGAGCTGTAGACTGAGTTAGTTCTGGGGTCATGTTGTGGTCGTACAGAGCTGTAGACTGAGTTAGTTCTGTGGTCATGTTGTGGTCGTACAGAGCTGTAGACTGAGTTAGTTCTGGGGTCATGTTGTGGTCGTACAGAGCTGTAGACTGAGTTAGTTCTGTGGTCATGTTGTGGTCGTACAGAGCTGTAGACTGAGTTAGTTCTGGGGTCATGTTGTGGTCGTACCGTACAGCACTGTACACTGAGTTAGTTCTGGGGTCATGTTGTGGTCGTACCGTACAGAGCTGTAGACTGAGTTAGTTCTGGGGTCATGTTGTGATCGTACAGAGCTGTAGACTGAGTTAGTTCTGGGGTCATGTTGTGGTCGTACCGTACAGAGCTGTAGACTGAGTTAGTTCTGGGGTCATGTTGTGATCGTACAGAGCTGTAGACTGAGTTGGTTCTGGGGTCATGTTGTGGTCGTACAGAGCTGTAGACTGAGTTAGTTCTGGGGTCATGTTGTGGTCGTACAGAGCTGTAGACTGAGTTAGTTCTGGGGTCATGTTGTGGTCGTACAGAGCTGTAGACTGAGTTAGTTCTGGGGTCATGTTGTGGTCGTACAGAGCTGTAGACTGAGTTAGTTCTGTGGTCATGTTGTGGTCGTACAGAGCTGTAGACTGAGTTAGTTCTGTGGTCATGTTGTGGTCGTACAGAGCTGTAGACTGAGTTAGTTCTGGGGTCATGTTGTGGTCGTACAGAGCTGTAGACTGAGTTAGTTCTGTGGTCATGTTGTGGTAGTACAGAGCTGTAGACTGAGTTAGTTCTGGGGTCATGTTGTGGTCGTACAGAGCTGTAGACTGAGTTAGTTCTGTGGTCATGTTGTGGTCGTACAGAGCTGTAGACTGAGTTAGTTCTGGGGTCATGTTGTGGTCGTACCGTACAGAGCTGTAGACTGAGTTAGTTCTGGGGTCATGTTGTGGTCGTACCGTACAGAGCTGTAGACTGAGTTAGTTCTGTGGTCATGTTGTGGTCGTACAGAGCTGTAGACTGAGTTAGTTCTGGGGTCATGTTGTGGTCGTACCGTACAGAGCTGTAGACTGAGTTAGTTCTGGGGTCATGTTGTGGTCGTACCGTACAGAGCTGTAGACTGAGTTAGTTCTGGGGTCATGTTGTGGTCGTACTGTACAGAGCTGTAGACTGAGTTAGTTCTGGGGTCATGTTGTGGTCGTACAGAGCTGTAGACTGAGTTAGTTCTGGGGTCATATTGTGGTCGTACCGTACAGAGCTGTAGACTGAGTTAATTCTGGGGTCATGTTGTGGTCGTACAGAGCTGTAGACTGAGTTAGTTCTGGGGTCATGTTGTGGTCGTACCGTACAGCACTGTAGACTGAGTTAGTTCTGGGGTCATGTTGTGGTCGTACCGTACAGAGCTGTAGACTGAGTTAGTTCTGGGGTCATGTTGTGGTCGTACAGCGCTGTAGACTGAGTTAGTTCTGGGTTCATATTGTGGTCGTACCGTACAGAGCTGTAGACTGAGTTAGTTCTGGGGTCATGTTGTGGTCGTACAGAGCTGTAGACTGAGTTAGTTCTGGGGTCATGTTGTGGTCGTACAGAGCTGTAGACTGAGTTAGTTCTGGGGTCATGTTGTGGTCGTACAGAGCTGTAGACTGAGTTAGTTCTGTGGTCATGTTGTGGTCGTACAGAGCTGTAGACTGAGTTAGTTCTGGGGTCATGTTGTGGTCGTACAGAGCTGTAGACTGAGTTAGTTCTGGGGTCATGTTGTGGTCGTACAGAGCTGTAGACTGAGTTAGTTCTGTGGTCATGTTGTGGTAGTACAGAGCTGTAGACTGAGTTAGTTCTGGGGTCATGTTGTGGTCGTACAGAGCTGTAGACTGAGTTAGTTCTGTGGTCATGTTGTGGTCGTACAGAGCTGTAGACTGAGTTAGTTCTGGGGTCATGTTGTGGTCGTACAGAGCTGTAGACTGAGTTAGTTCTGTGGTCATGTTGTGGTCGTACAGAGCTGTAGACTGAGTTAGTTCTGGGGTCATGTTGTGGTCGTACCGTACAGCACTGTAGACTGAGTTAGTTCTGGGGTCATGTTGTGGTCGTACCGTACAGAGCTGTAGACTGAGTTAGTTCTGGGGTCATGTTGTGATCGTACAGAGCTGTAGACTGAGTTAGTTCTGGGGTCATGTTGTGGTCGTACCGTACAGAGCTGTAGACTGAGTTAGTTCTGGGGTCATGTTGTGATCGTACAGAGCTGTAGACTGAGTTGGTTCTGGGGTCATGTTGTGGTCGTACCGTACAGAGCTGTAGACTGAGTTAGTTCTGGGGTCATGTTGTGGTCGTACCGTACAGCACTGTAGACTGAGTTAGTTCTGGGGTCATGTTGTGGTCGTACCGTACAGAGCTGTAGACTGAGTTAGTTCTGGGGTCATGTTGTGGTCGTACAGCGCTGTAGACTGAGTTAGTTCTGGGTTCATATTGTGGTCGTACCGTACAGAGCTGTAGACTGAGTTAGTTCTGGGGTCATGTTGTGGTCGTACAGAGCTGTAGACTGAGTTAGTTCTGGGGTCATGTTGTGGTCGTACAGAGCTGTAGACTGAGTTAGTTCTGGGGTCATGTTGTGGTCGTACAGAGCTGTAGACTGAGTTAGTTCTGTGGTCATGTTGTGGTCGTACAGAGCTGTAGACTGAGTTAGTTCTGGGGTCATGTTGTGGTCGTACAGAGCTGTAGACTGAGTTAGTTCTGTGGTCATGTTGTGGTCGTACTGTATAGAGCTGTAGACTGAGTTAGTTCTGGGGTCATGTTGTGGTCGTACCGTACAGAGCTGTAGACTGAGTTAGTTCTGGGGTCATGTTGTGGTCGTACCGTACAGAGCTGTAGACTGAGTTAGTTCTGGGGTCATGTTGTGGTCGTACAGAGCTGTAGACTGAGTTAGTTCTGTGGTCATGTTGTGGTCGTACTGTATAGAGCTGTAGACTGAGTTAGTTCTGGGGTCATGTTGTGGTCGTACCGTACAGAGCTGTAGACTGAGTTAGTTCTGGGGTCATGTTGTGGTCGTACCGTACAGAGCTGTAGACTGAGTTAGTTCTGTGGTCATGTTGTGGTCATACAGAGCTGTAGACTGAGTTAGTTCTGGGGTCATGTTGTAGTCGTACCGTACAGCGCTGTAGACTGAGTTAGTTCTGGGGTCATGTTGTGGTCGTACAGAGCTGTAGACTGAGTTAGTTCTGGGGTCATGTTGTGGTCGTACAGCGCTGTAGACTGAGTTAGTTCTGGGGTCATGTTGTGGTCGTACCGTACAGCGCTGTAGATTGAGTTAGTTCTGGGGTCATGTTGTGGTCGTACCGTACAGAGCTGTACACTGAGTTAGTTCTGTGGTCATATTGTGATCGTACAGAGCTGTAGACTGAGTTAGTTCTGGGGTAATGTTGTGGTCGTACAGAGCTGTAGACTGAGTTAGTTCTGTGGTCATGTTGTGGTCATACAGAGCTGTAGACTGAGTTAGTTCTGTGGTCATGTTGTGGTCGTACCGTACAGCGCTGTAGACTGAGTTAGTTCTGGGGTCATGTTGTGGTCGTACAGAGCTGTAGACTGAGTTAGTTCTGGGGTCATGTTGTGGTCGTACAGCGCTGTAGACTGAGTTAGTTCTGGGGTCATGTTGTGGTCGTACCGTACAGCGCTGTAGACGGAGTTAGTTCTGGGGTCATGTTGTGGTCGTACCGTACAGAGCTGTAGACTGAGTTAGTTCTGTGGTCATGTTGTGGTCGTACCGTACAGAGCTGTAGACTGAGTTAGTTCTGGGGTCATGTTGTGGTCGTACAGAGCTGTAGACTGAGTTAGTTCTGTGGTCATGTTGTGGTCGTACCGTACAGAGCTGTAGACTGAGTTAGTTCTGGGGTCATGTTGTGGTCGTACAGAGCTGTAGACTGAGTTAGTTCTGTGGTCATGTTGTGGTCGTACCGTACAGCGCTGTAGACTGAGTTAGTTCTGGGGTCATGTTGTGGTCGTACAGAGCTGTAGACTGAGTTAGTTCTGGGGTCATGTTGTGGTCGTACCGTACAGCGCTGTAGATTGAGTTAGTTCTGGGGTCATGTTGTGGTCGTACCGTACAGAGCTGTAGACTGAGTTAGTTCTGTGGTCATATTGTGATCGTACAGAGCTGTAGACTGAGTTAGTTCTGGGGTCATGTTGTGGTCGTACAGAGCTGTAGACTGAGTTAGTTCTGTGGTCATGTTGTGGTCGTACAGAGCTGTAGACTGAGTTAGTTCTGTGGTCATGTTGTGGTCGTACAGAGCTGTAGACTGAGTTTGTTCTGGGGTCATGTTGTGGTCGTACCGTACAGAGCTGTAGACTGAGTTAGTTCTGTGGTCATGTTGTGGTCGTACAGAGCTGTAGACTGAGTTTGTTCTGGGTTCATGTTGTGGTCGTACCGTACAGAGCTGTAGACTGAGTTAGTTCTGGGGTCATGTTGTGGTCGTACAGCGCTGTAGACTGAGTTAGTTCTGGGGTCATGTTGTGGTCGTACCGTACAGCGCTGTAGACTGAGTTAGTTCTGGGGTCATGTTGTGGTCGTACCGTACAGAGCTGTAGACTGAGTTAGTTCTGGGGTCATGTTGTGGTCGTACAGCGCTGTAGACTGAGTTAGTTCTGGGGTCATGTTGTGGTCGTACTGTATAGAGCTGTAGACTGAGTTAGTTCTGCGGTCATGTTGTGGTCGTACCGTACAGAGCTGTAGACTGAGTTAGTTCTGTGGTCATGTTGTGGTCGTACAGCGTTGTAGACTGAGTTAGTTCTGGGGTCATGTTGTGGTCGTACCGTACAGCGCTGTAGACTGAGTTAGTTCTGGGGTCATGTTGTGGTCGTACTGTATAGAGCTGTAGACTGAGTTAGTTCTGGGGTCATGTTGTGGTCGTACAGCGCTGTAGACTGAGTTAGTTCTGTGGTCATGTTGTGGTCGTACCGTACAGAGCTGTAGACTGAGTTAGTTCTGGGGTCATGTTGTGGTCGTACTGTATAGAGCTGTAGACTGAGTTAGTTCTGGGGTCATGTTGTGGTCGTACCGTACAGAGCTGTAGACTGAGTTAGTTCTGTGGTCATGTTGTGGTCGTACAGCGCTGTAGACTGAGTTAGTTTTGTGGTCATGTTGTGGTCGTACAGCGCTGTAGACTGAGTTAGTTCTGGGGTCATGTTGTGGTCGTACCGTACAGAGCTGTAGACTGAGTTAGTTCTGGGGTCATGTTGTGGTCGTACCGTACAGCGCTGTAGACTGAGTTAGTTCTGTGGTCATGTTGTGGTAGTACAGAGCTGTAGACTGAGTTAGTTCTGGGGTCATGTTGTGGTCGTACAGAGCTGTAGACTGAGTTAGTTCTGTGGTCATGTTGTGGTCGTACAGAGCTGTAGACTGAGTTAGTTCTGGGGTCATGTTGTGGTCGTACCGTACAGAGCTGTAGACTGAGTTAGTTCTGGGGTCATGTTGTGGTCGTACCGTACAGAGCTGTAGACTGAGTTAGTTCTGTGGTCATGTTGTGGTCGTACAGAGCTGTAGACTGAGTTAGTTCTGGGGTCATGTTGTGGTCGTACCGTACAGAGCTGTAGACTGAGTTAGTTCTGGGGTCATGTTGTGGTCGTACCGTACAGAGCTGTAGACTGAGTTAGTTCTGGGGTCATGTTGTGGTCGTACTGTACAGAGCTGTAGACTGAGTTAGTTCTGGGGTCATGTTGTGGTCGTACAGAGCTGTAGACTGAGTTAGTTCTGGGGTCATATTGTGGTCGTACCGTACAGAGCTGTAGACTGAGTTAGTTCTGGGGTCATGTTGTGGTCGTACAGAGCTGTAGACTGAGTTAGTTCTGGGGTCATGTTGTGGTCGTACCGTACAGCACTGTAGACTGAGTTAGTTCTGGGGTCATGTTGTGGTCGTACCGTACAGAGCTGTAGACTGAGTTAGTTCTGGGGTCATGTTGTGGTCGTACAGCGCTGTAGACTGAGTTAGTTCTGGGTTCATATTGTGGTCGTACCGTACAGAGCTGTAGACTGAGTTAGTTCTGGGGTCATGTTGTGGTCGTACAGAGCTGTAGACTGAGTTAGTTCTGGGGTCATGTTGTGGTCGTACAGAGCTGTAGACTGAGTTAGTTCTGGGGTCATGTTGTGGTCGTACAGAGCTGTAGACTGAGTTAGTTCTGTGGTCATGTTGTGGTCGTACAGAGCTGTAGACTGAGTTAGTTCTGGGGTCATGTTGTGGTCGTACAGAGCTGTAGACTGAGTTAGTTCTGGGGTCATGTTGTGGTCGTACAGAGCTGTAGACTGAGTTAGTTCTGTGGTCATGTTGTGGTAGTACAGAGCTGTAGACTGAGTTAGTTCTGGGGTCATGTTGTGGTCGTACAGAGCTGTAGACTGAGTTAGTTCTGTGGTCATGTTGTGGTCGTACAGAGCTGTAGACTGAGTTAGTTCTGGGGTCATGTTGTGGTCGTACAGAGCTGTAGACTGAGTTAGTTCTGTGGTCATGTTGTGGTCGTACAGAGCTGTAGACTGAGTTAGTTCTGGGGTCATGTTGTGGTCGTACCGTACAGCACTGTAGACTGAGTTAGTTCTGGGGTCATGTTGTGGTCGTACCGTACAGAGCTGTAGACTGAGTTAGTTCTGGGGTCATGTTGTGATCGTACAGAGCTGTAGACTGAGTTAGTTCTGGGGTCATGTTGTGGTCGTACCGTACAGAGCTGTAGACTGAGTTAGTTCTGGGGTCATGTTGTGATCGTACAGAGCTGTAGACTGAGTTGGTTCTGGGGTCATGTTGTGGTCGTACCGTACAGAGCTGTAGACTGAGTTAGTTCTGGGGTCATGTTGTGGTCGTACCGTACAGCACTGTAGACTGAGTTAGTTCTGGGGTCATGTTGTGGTCGTACAGCGCTGTAGACTGAGTTAGTTCTGGGTTCATATTGTGGTCGTACCGTACAGAGCTGTAGACTGAGTTAGTTCTGGGGTCATGTTGTGGTCGTACAGAGCTGTAGACTGAGTTAGTTCTGGGGTCATGTTGTGGTCGTACAGAGCTGTAGACTGAGTTAGTTCTGGGGTCATGTTGTGGTCGTACAGAGCTGTAGACTGAGTTAGTTCTGTGGTCATGTTGTGGTCGTACAGAGCTGTAGACTGAGTTAGTTCTGGGGTCATGTTGTGGTCGTACAGAGCTGTAGACTGAGTTAGTTCTGTGGTCATGTTGTGGTCGTACTGTATAGAGCTGTAGACTGAGTTAGTTCTGGGGTCATGTTGTGGTCGTACCGTACAGAGCTGTAGACTGAGTTAGTTCTGGGGTCATGTTGTGGTCGTACCGTACAGAGCTGTAGACTGAGTTAGTTCTGGGGTCATGTTGTGGTCGTACAGAGCTGTAGACTGAGTTAGTTCTGTGGTCATGTTGTGGTCGTACTGTATAGAGCTGTAGACTGAGTTAGTTCTGGGGTCATGTTGTGGTCGTACCGTACAGAGCTGTAGACTGAGTTAGTTCTGGGGTCATGTTGTGGTCGTACCGTACAGAGCTGTAGACTGAGTTAGTTCTGTGGTCATGTTGTGGTCATACAGAGCTGTAGACTGAGTTAGTTCTGGGGTCATGTTGTAGTCGTACCGTACAGCGCTGTAGACTGAGTTAGTTCTGGGGTCATGTTGTGGTCGTACAGAGCTGTAGACTGAGTTAGTTCTGGGGTCATGTTGTGGTCGTACAGCGCTGTAGACTGAGTTAGTTCTGGGGTCATGTTGTGGTCGTACCGTACAGCGCTGTAGATTGAGTTAGTTCTGGGGTCATGTTGTGGTCGTACCGTACAGAGCTGTACACTGAGTTAGTTCTGTGGTCATATTGTGATCGTACAGAGCTGTAGACTGAGTTAGTTCTGGGGTAATGTTGTGGTCGTACAGAGCTGTAGACTGAGTTAGTTCTGTGGTCATGTTGTGGTCATACAGAGCTGTAGACTGAGTTAGTTCTGTGGTCATGTTGTGGTCGTACCGTACAGCGCTGTAGACTGAGTTAGTTCTGGGGTCATGTTGTGGTCGTACAGAGCTGTAGACTGAGTTAGTTCTGGGGTCATGTTGTGGTCGTACAGCGCTGTAGACTGAGTTAGTTCTGGGGTCATGTTGTGGTCGTACCGTACAGCGCTGTAGACGGAGTTAGTTCTGGGGTCATGTTGTGGTCGTACCGTACAGAGCTGTAGACTGAGTTAGTTCTGTGGTCATGTTGTGGTCGTACCGTACAGAGCTGTAGACTGAGTTAGTTCTGGGGTCATGTTGTGGTCGTACAGAGCTGTAGACTGAGTTAGTTCTGTGGTCATGTTGTGGTCGTACCGTACAGAGCTGTAGACTGAGTTAGTTCTGGGGTCATGTTGTGGTCGTACAGAGCTGTAGACTGAGTTAGTTCTGTGGTCATGTTGTGGTCGTACCGTACAGCGCTGTAGACTGAGTTAGTTCTGGGGTCATGTTGTGGTCGTACAGAGCTGTAGACTGAGTTAGTTCTGGGGTCATGTTGTGGTCGTACAGAGCTGTAGACTGAGTTAGTTCTGTGGTCATGTTGTGGTCGTACAGAGCTGTAGACTGAGTTAGTTCTGGGGTCATGTTTTGGTCGTACTGTATAGAGCTGTAGACTGAGTTAGTTCTGGGGTCATGTTGTGGTCGTACCGTACAGAGCTGTAGACTGAGTTAGTTCTGGGGTCATGTTGTGGTCGTACCGTACAGAGCTGTAGACTGAGTTAGTTCTGGGGTCATGTTGTGGTCGTACAGAGCTGTAGACTGAGTTAGTTCTGTGGTCATGTTGTGGTCGTACTGTATAGAGCTGTAGACTGAGTTAGTTCTGGGGTCATGTTGTGGTCGTACCGTACAGAGCTGTAGACTGAGTTAGTTCTGGGGTCATGTTGTGGTCGTACCGTACAGAGCTGTAGACTGAGTTAGTTCTGTGGTCATGTTGTGGTCATACAGAGCTGTAGACTGAGTTAGTTCTGGGGTCATGTTGTAGTCGTACCGTACAGCGCTGTAGACTGAGTTAGTTCTGGGGTCATGTTGTGGTCGTACAGAGCTGTAGACTGAGTTAGTTCTGGGGTCATGTTGTGGTCGTACAGCGCTGTAGACTGAGTTAGTTCTGGGGTCATGTTGTGGTCGTACCGTACAGCGCTGTAGATTGAGTTAGTTCTGGGGTCATGTTGTGGTCGTACCGTACAGAGCTGTACACTGAGTTAGTTCTGTGGTCATATTGTGATCGTACAGAGCTGTAGACTGAGTTAGTTCTGGGGTAATGTTGTGGTCGTACAGAGCTGTAGACTGAGTTAGTTCTGTGGTCATGTTGTGGTCGTACAGAGCTGTAGACTGAGTTAGTTCTGTGGTCATGTTGTGGTCGTACCGTACAGCGCTGTAGACTGAGTTAGTTCTGGGGTCATGTTGTGGTCGTACAGAGCTGTAGACTGAGTTAGTTCTGGGGTCATGTTGTGGTCGTACAGCGCTGTAGACTGAGTTAGTTCTGGGGTCATGTTGTGGTCGTACCGTACAGCGCTGTAGACGGAGTTAGTTCTGGGGTCATGTTGTGGTCGTACCGTACAGAGCTGTAGACTGAGTTAGTTCTGTGGTCATGTTGTGGTCGTACCGTACAGAGCTGTAGACTGAGTTAGTTCTGGGGTCATGTTGTGGTCGTACAGAGCTGTAGACTGAGTTAGTTCTGTGGTCATGTTGTGGTCGTACCGTACAGAGCTGTAGACTGAGTTAGTTCTGGGGTCATGTTGTGGTCGTACAGAGCTGTAGACTGAGTTAGTTCTGTGGTCATGTTGTGGTCGTACCGTACAGCGCTGTAGACTGAGTTAGTTCTGGGGTCATGTTGTGGTCGTACAGAGCTGTAGACTGAGTTAGTTCTGGGGTCATGTTGTGGTCGTACCGTACAGCGCTGTAGATTGAGTTAGTTCTGGGGTCATGTTGTGGTCGTACCGTACAGAGCTGTAGACTGAGTTAGTTCTGTGGTCATATTGTGATCGTACAGAGCTGTAGACTGAGTTAGTTCTGGGGTCATGTTGTGGTCGTACAGAGCTGTAGACTGAGTTAGTTCTGTGGTCATGTTGTGGTCGTACAGAGCTGTAGACTGAGTTAGTTCTGTGGTCATGTTGTGGTCGTACAGAGCTGTAGACTGAGTTTGTTCTGGGGTCATGTTGTGGTCGTACCGTACAGAGCTGTAGACTGAGTTAGTTCTGTGGTCATGTTGTGGTCGTACAGAGCTGTAGACTGAGTTTGTTCTGGGTTCATGTTGTGGTCGTACCGTACAGAGCTGTAGACTGAGTTAGTTCTGGGGTCATGTTGTGGTCGTACAGCGCTGTAGACTGAGTTAGTTCTGGGGTCATGTTGTGGTCGTACCGTACAGCGCTGTAGACTGAGTTAGTTCTGGGGTCATGTTGTGGTCGTACCGTACAGAGCTGTAGACTGAGTTAGTTCTGGGGTCATGTTGTGGTCGTACAGCGCTGTAGACTGAGTTAGTTCTGGGGTCATGTTGTGGTCGTACTGTATAGAGCTGTAGACTGAGTTAGTTCTGCGGTCATGTTGTGGTCGTACCGTACAGAGCTGTAGACTGAGTTAGTTCTGTGGTCATGTTGTGGTCGTACAGCGTTGTAGACTGAGTTAGTTCTGGGGTCATGTTGTGGTCGTACCGTACAGCGCTGTAGACTGAGTTAGTTCTGGGGTCATGTTGTGGTCGTACTGTATAGAGCTGTAGACTGAGTTAGTTCTGGGGTCATGTTGTGGTCGTACAGCGCTGTAGACTGAGTTAGTTCTGTGGTCATGTTGTGGTCGTACCGTACAGAGCTGTAGACTGAGTTAGTTCTGGGGTCATGTTGTGGTCGTACTGTATAGAGCTGTAGACTGAGTTAGTTCTGGGGTCATGTTGTGGTCGTACCGTACAGAGCTGTAGACTGAGTTAGTTCTGTGGTCATGTTGTGGTCGTACAGCGCTGTAGACTGAGTTAGTTTTGTGGTCATGTTGTGGTCGTACAGCGCTGTAGACTGAGTTAGTTCTGGGGTCATGTTGTGGTCGTACCGTACAGAGCTGTAGACTGAGTTAGTTCTGGGGTCATGTTGTGGTCGTACCGTACAGCGCTGTAGACTGAGTTAGTTCTGTGGTCATGTTGTGGTCGTACCGTACAGAGCTGTAGACTGAGTTAGTTCTGGGGTCATGTTGTGGTCGTACCGTACAGCGCTGTAGA
Source organism: Oncorhynchus kisutch (assembly GCF_002021735.2). NCBI lineage: Eukaryota > Metazoa > Chordata > Actinopteri > Salmoniformes > Salmonidae > Oncorhynchus > Oncorhynchus kisutch. The sequence goes on from NW_022261984.1 coordinate 14,468,553, forward strand.
CTGAGTTAGTTCTGGGGTCATGTTGTGGTCGTACAGAGCTGTAGACTGAGTTAGTTCTGGGGTCATGTTGTGGTCGTACAGCGCTGTAGACTGAGTTAGTTCTGGGGTCATGTTGTGGTCGTACCGTACAGAGCTGTAGACTGAGTTAGTTCTGGGGTCATGTTGTGGTCGTACAGCGCTGTAGACGGAGTTAGTTCTGGGGTCATGTTGTGGTCGTACCGTACAGAGCTGTAGACTGAGTTAGTTCTGTGGTCATGTTGTGGTCGTACCGTACAGAGCTGTAGACTGAGTTAGTTCTGGGGTCATGTTGTGGTCGTACAGAGCTGTAGACTGAGTTAGTTCTGTGGTCATGTTGTGGTCGTACCGTACAGAGCTGTAGACTGAGTTAGTTCTGGGGTCATGTTGTGGTCGTACAGAGCTGTAGACTGAGTTAGTTCTGTGGTCATGTTGTGGTCGTACCGTACAGCGCTGTAGACTGAGTTAGTTCTGGGGTCATGTTGTGGTCGTACCGTACAGAGCTGTAGACTGAGTTAGTTCTGGGGTCATATTGTGGTCGTACCGTACAGAGCTGTAGACTGAGTTAGTTCTGGGGTCATGTTGTGGTCGTACAGAGCTGTAGACTGAGTTAGTTCTGTGGTCATGTTCTGGTCGTACAGAGCTGTAGACTGAGTTAGTTCTGTGGTCATGTTGTGGTCATGTTGTGGTTGTACCGTACAGCGCTGAGGACTCAGAGTGGAGTCTCCATCATCAACGGCAACTGGGCGATCGACCGCCCGGGCCTGATCGTTGCAGTTGGAACCCGGCTGACATATCGGCGACCCAACGAGATCCGGTCCAGAACCGGAGAGTCCATCACCGCACCAGGACCCACCACGGAGGAGTTACATCTATACGTAAGACAGTTATCTATATAAATACACAGTTATCTATATATATACAGTGCCTTGCGAAAGTATTCGGCCCCCTTGAACTTTGCGACCTTTTGCCACATTTCAGGCTTCAAACATAAAGATATAAAACTGTATTTTTTTGTGAAGAATCAACAACAAGTGGGACACAATCATGAAGTGGAACGACATTTATTGGATATTTCAAACTTTTTTAACAAATCAAAAAATGAAAAATTGGGCGTGCAAAATTATTCAGCCCCCTTAAGTTAATACTTTGTAGCACCACCTTTTGCTGCGATTACATCTGTAAGTCGCTTGGGGTATGTCTCTATCAGTTTTGCACATCGAGAGACTGACATTGTTTCCCATTCCTCCTTGCAAAACAGCTCGAGCTCAGTGAGGTTGGATGGAGAGCATTTGTGAACAGCAGTTTTCAGTTCTTTCCACAGATTCTCGATTGGATTCAGGTCTGGACTTTGACTTGGCCATTCTAACACCTGGATATGTTTATTTTTGAACCATTCCATTGTAGATTTTGCTTTATGTTTTGGATCATTGTCTTGTTGGAAGACAAATCTCTGTCCCAGTCTCAGGTCTTTTGCAGACTCCATCAGGAGTCCATCCATTCTTCCAGAATGGTCCTGTATTTGGCTCCATCCATCTTCCCATCAATTTTAACCATCTTCCCTGTCCCTGCTGAAGAAAAGCAGGCCCAAACCATGATGCTGCCACCACCATGTTTGACAGTGGGGATAGGGTGTTCAGGGTGATGAGCTGTGTTGCTTTTATGCCAAACATAACGTTTTGCATTGTTGCCAAAAAGTTCAATTTTGGTTTCATCTGACCAGAGCACCTTCTTCCACATGTTTGGTGTGTCTCCCAGGTGGCTTGTGGCAAACTTTAAACAACACTTTTTATGGATATCTTTAAGAAATGGCTTTCTTCTTGCCACTCTTCCATAAAGGCCAGATTTGTGCAATATACGACTGATTGTTGTCCTATGGACAGAGTCTCCCACCTCAGCTGTAGATCTCTGCAGTTCATCCAGAGTGATCATGGGCCTCTTGGCTGCATCTCTGATCAGTCTTCTCCTTGTATGAGCTGAAAGTTTAGAGGGACGGCCAGGTCTTGGTAGATTTGCTGTGGTCTGATACTCCTTCCATTTCAATATGATCGCTTGCACAGTGCTCCTTGGGATGTTTAAAGCTTGGGAAATCTTTTTGTATCCAAATCCGGCTTTAAACTTCTTCACAACAGTATCTCGGACCTGCCTGGTGTGTTCCTTGTTCTTCATGATGCTCTCTGCGCTTTTAACGGACCTCTGAGACTATCAGGTGCATTTATACGGAGACTTGATTACACACAGGTGGATTGTATTTATCATCATTAGTCATTTAGGTCAACATTGGATCATTCAGAGATCCTCACTGAACTTCTGGAGAGAGTTTGCTGCACTGAAAGTAAAGGGGCTGAATAATTTTGCACGCCCAATTTTTCAGTTTTTGATTTGTTAAAAAAGTTTGAAATATCCAATAAATGTCGTTCCACTTCATGATTGTGTCCCACTTGTTGTTGATTCTTCACAAAAAAATACAGTTTTCTATCTTTATGTTTGAAGCCTGAAATGTGGCAAAAGGTCGCAAAGTTCAAGGGGGCCGAATACTTTCGCAAGGCACTGTATATACACAGTTATCTATATATATCTATACACAGTTATCTATTTATAAATCTGTATATATACACACTGTTATCTATATATCTATATACACAGTTATCTATTTATAAATCTGTATATATACACACTGTTATCTATATATCTATATACACAGTTATCTATTTATAAATCTGTATATATACACACTGTTATCTATATATCTATATATATACACTGTTATCTATTTATAAATCTGTATATATACACACTGTTATCTATATATCTATATATATATACACAGTTATCTATTTATAAATCTGTATATATACACACTGTTATCTATATATCTATATATATATACACTGTTATCTATATATCTATATATATATACACAGTTATCTATTTATAAATCTGTATATATACACACTGTTATCTATATATCTATATACACAGTTATCTATTTATAAATCTGTATATATACACACTGTTATCTATATATCTATATATATATACACAGTTATCTATTTATAAATCTGTATATATATACACTGTTATCTATATATCTATATATCTATACACAGTTATCTATTTATAAATCTGTATATATACACACTGTTATCTATATATCTATATATCTATACACAGTTATCTATTTATAAATCTGTATATATACACACTGTTATCTATATATCTATATATCTATACACAGTTATCTATAAATATATATACACAGTTATCTATATATATTGAACATCTATTCTCCATTTTACTTTGCTCTCCCTCCCTCCCTCCCTCAGAAGCCTGATCCTAGTTTGTATTATGAGTAAAGCCCCTCTCTCTGTCTCTCTCTCTCCACCTCTCTTTCGCTCTCTCTCTCTCTCTCTCTCTCTACCTCTCTTTCGCTCTCTCTCTCCACCTCTCTTTCTCTCTCTCTCTCTCTCGTTCTCCACCTCTCTCTCTCTTTCTCTCTCTCTCTCTCGTTCTCCACCTCTCTCTCTCTCTTTCTCTCTCTCCACCTCTCTCTCTCTTTCTCTCTCTCTCTCGTTCTCCACCTCTCTCTCTCTCTCCTCTCGTTCTCCACCTCTCTCTCTCTCTCTCTTTCTCCTCTCGTTCTCCACCTCTCTCTCTCTCCTCTCGTTCTCCACCTCTCTCTCCACCTCTCTCTCTCCTCAGTTGATCTATCAGCAGCCTGGTCCCAGTGTGTATTATGAGTACAGCCTTCCTCTTCAAGACACACACACCAGCCCCGAGCCTCACACACACCCCGCCATACTGCCCCTGGGTGAGTACACACACACACACCACACACCACACACACACACACACACACACCACACACACAAACACACACACCACACACACACACACACACACACACACACACACACACACACACACACACACACACACACACACACACGATGCAGAGTTAACAAATAAAATAGTGACCGAGCAATGAAATACACAACATGTCCATAAGTATGTGGACACCTGCTGGTCCATTAGACTGGGGCCACACTACATGTCCATAAGTATGTGGACACCCGCTGGTCCATTAGACTGGGGCCACACTACACTACATGTCCATAAGTATGTGGACACCTCCTGGTCCACTAGACTGGTGCCACACTACACTACATGTCCATAAGTATATGGACACCTGCTGGTCCATTAGACTGGGGCCACACTACATGTTCATAAGTATGTGGACACCTGCTGGTCCATTAGACTGGGGCCACACTACACTACATGTCCATAAGTATGTGGACACCTGCTGGTCCATTAGACTGGGGCCACACTACACTACATGTCCATAAGTATGTGGACACCTGCTGGTCCATTAGACTGGAGCCACACTACATGTCCATAAGTATATGGACACCTGCTGGTCCATTAGACTGGGGCCACACTACATGTCCATAAGTATGTGGACACCTCCTGGTCCACTAAACTGGAGCCTCACTACATGTTCATAAGTATGTGGACACCTGCTGGTCCATTAGACTGGGGCCACACTACATGTCCATAAGTATGTGGACACCCGCTGGTCCATTAGACTGGGGCCACACTACACTACATGTCCATAAGTATGTGGAGACCTCCTGGTCCACTAGACTGGTGCCACACTACACTACATGTCCATAAGTATGTGGACACCTGCTGGTCCATTAGACTGGGGCCACACTACATGTTCATAAGTATGTGGACACCTCCTGGTCCACTAAACTGGAGCCTCACTACATGTTCATAAGTATGTGGACACCTCCTGGTCCACTAAACTGGAGCCTCACTACATGTTCATAAGTATGTGGACACCTCCTGGTCCACTAAACTGGAGCCTCACTACATGTCCATAAGTATGTGGACACCTCCTGGTCCACTAAACTGGAGCCTCACTACATGTCCATAATTATTAATTTCATGAAGTTCCCTTAGAACAGTTCTCGGTAGTGAGTGTTGCAACACCGAGGACAGACTATGTTTTACGCTCGACGGGCTTCAAGCACTCGGCGGTCCCGTTCTGTGAGCTTGTGCGGTCTACCACTTTGCGGCTGAGCCGTTGTTGCTCCTTGACGTTTCCACTTCACAATAACAGCACTTACCAGTTGACCGGGGCCCCTCTAGCAGGGCATACTGACTTGTTGGAAAGGTGGCATCCTATGACGGTGCCACGTTGAAAGTCACTGAGCTCTTCAGTATGGGCCATTCTACTGCCAATGTTTGTCTACGGAGATTGCATGGCTGTGTACTCGATACCTGTCGGCAACGGGTGTGGCTGAAATAGCCGAATCCACTCATTTCAAGGGTTGTCCACATACCTCTGTATATACTGTACAGGAAGTATCAGATCAATGTGGAGCTATAAACAGGAAGTACCAGATCTGAGGTATTTGAGGTAGATGTGTACATGAAGGCAGGGTAAAGTGACTAGACATCAGGATAGATAATAATAAGGTATTTGAGGTAGATATGTACATGAAGGCAGGGTAAAGTGACTAGGCATCAGGATAGATAATAATAAGGTATTTGAGGTAGATATGTACATGAAGGCAGGGTAAAGTGACTAGACATCAGGATAGATAATAATAAGGTATTAGAGGTAGATATGTACATGAAGGCAGGGTAAAGTGACATCAGGATAGATAATAATAAGGTATTAGAGGTAAGTAGAACGTTTTGGCTCGGTTTCCCCAGCAACACCTTTACTAAAGAACGTTTTGGCTCGGTTTCCCCAGCAACACCTTTACTAAAGAACGTTTTGGCTCGGTTGCCCCAGCAACACCTTTACTAAAAAACGTTTCGGCTCGGTTTCCCCAGCAACACCTTTACTAAAGAACGTTTTGGCTCGGTTGCCCCAGCAACACCTTTACTTAAGAACGTTTTGGCTCGGTTGCCCCAGCAACACCTTTACTAAAGAACGTTTTGGCTCGGTTCCCCAGCAACACCTTTACTAAAGAACGTTTTGGCTCGGTTTCCCCAGCAACACCTTTTATCAATAATGCCTTTATATGAAAATACTTAACTGATATGAAAACAGAGTTCAGTTGGATTTGAGTTGATTTGTGCAAGAAAACAAACAAAAAATACAGGTGTTGAACCTTAATTTGACCAGTATTGTTGCAGCCAAATAATCCTGCAACAACAGGATTTGAACGTTCAGTCCATAATATTGCTTGATCAGTGGTTAGGCTATTAGCTGTCCCAAATTTATCCCAGCAAGCTCATAATGTTCTGAGAACCATATGTTTCTTATCGAGCTTGGTGAGAGTGTGGTTGTTCTCTGGTTATTTTGAATACAAACCTTCCCACAACGTTCTGGGAACGGTGCAGGGTAGCTGCTTTTGGAACATTCACACCACATTTCAAGAACTTTACCCCCCCAAAAAACGTTATTTTCTTGTTATTTCATTACTTTAAACAGAACGTTTCCTAAAAAGTTCAACTCAGGTTGAATACTAATCGTTACTAGTGAGATTCCAGTAACCAATCATATTATATTGCTATTGATACGTTTAAGTTGACAGCTATTTACAAATCACAGAAGTGACAGATGACAGAAGCTGCGTGACGAGCAGTTTATTTTGAGCCAATCAAAACTCAATATTCGCGAGCAGTTTATTTTGAGCCAATCAAAACTCAATATTCTCGAGCAGTTTATTCTGAGCCAATCAAAACTCAATATTCTCGAGCAGTTTATTCTGAGCCAATCAAAACTCAATATTCTCGAGCAGTTTATTCTGAGCCAATCAAAATTCAATATTCGCGAGCAGTTTATTTTGAGCCAATCAAAACTCAATATTCTCGAGCAGTTTATTCTGAGCCAATCAAAACTCAATATTCTCGAGCAGTTTATTCTGAGCCAATCAAAACTCAATATTCTCGAGCAGTTTATTCTGAGCCAATCAAAACTCAATATTCTCGAGCAGTTTATTCTGAGCCAATCAAAACTCAATATTCTCGAGCAGTTTATTCTGAGCCAATCAAAACTCAATATTCTCGAGCAGTTTATTCTGAGCCAATCAAAACTCAATATTCTCGAGCAGTTTATTCTGAGCCAATCAAAACTCAATATTCTCGAGCAGTTTATTCTGAGCCAATCAAAACTCAATATTCTCGAGCAGTTTATTCTGAGCCAATCAAAACTCAATATTCTCGAGCAGTTTATTCTGAGCCAATCAAAACTCAATATTCTCGAGCAGTTTATTCTGAGCCAATCAAAACGCAATATTCTCGAGCAGTTTATTCTGAGCCAATCAAAACTCAATATTCTCGAGCAGTTTATTCTGAGCCAATCAAAACTCAATATTCTCGAGCAGTTTATTCTGAGCCAATCAAAACTCAATATTCTCGAGCAGTTTATTCTGAGCCAATCAAAACGCAATATTCTCGAGCAGTTTATTCTGAGCCAATCAAAACGCAATATTCTCGAGCAGTTTATTCTGAGCCAATCAAAACGCAATATTCTCGAGCAGTTTATTCTGAGCCAATCAAAACGCAATATTCTCGAGCAGTTTATTCTGAGCCAATCAAAACTCAATATTCTCGAGCAGTTTATTCTGAGCCAATCAAAACTCAATATTCTCGAGCAGTTTATTCTGAGCCAATCAAAACTCAATATTCTCGAGCAGTTTATTCTGAGCCAATCAAAACTCAATATTCTCGAGCAGTTTATTCTGAGCCAATCAAAACGCAATATTCTCGAGCAGTTTATTCTGAGCCAATCAAAACTCAATATTCTCGAGCAGTTTATTCTGAGCCAATCAAAACGCAATATTCTCGAGCAGTTTATTCTGAGCCAATCAAAACGCAATATTCTCGAGCAGTTTATTCTGAGCCAATCAAAACGCAATATTCTCGAGCAGTTTATTCTGAGCCAATCAAAACGCAATATTCTCGAGCAGTTTATTCTGAGCCAATCAAAACGCAATATTCTCGAGCAGTTTATTCTGAGCCAATCAAAACGCAATATTCTCGAGCAGTTTATTCTGAGCCTCTCCTCGCCTCACGTTATACACCAGTTGGCGCCAACATGCAACCAAAAAAAGAAGAACTAAAGAACTAGAGAGCTACCGCAATTCCACAGAAGAAAAACTACGCTTCAAATCGTCGAGAAGTTGTATAAAAACTGAACTAAAAAAAGAGAGAGAACTGGATATTAACATTCATCTATACAAACGTTCGGTGAAGGGATTGAAGGGAAAGATTAACGCCAGGATTTGGCGTCAGGGTTGTTTTTCAGAGTACGGATTCAGTTTCCACCAAGGATGGCGAGCCACCCGAACCCAGGACATCAATAAGAACATTTGAATGCAAATATTTATTTTCCCCTCTCCTCCCCTTTTCATGTACCACCCCTCACCTCTCATCCTCTCATCCCTTATTCATGTACCACCCCTCACCTCTCATTCATGTACCACCCCCACCTATCCTCCCTTATTCATGTACCACCCATCACCTCTCATCCTCTCATCCCCCTTTTCATGTACCACCTCTCATCCTCTCATCCCTTATTCATGTACCATCCATACCTCTTATCCTCTCATCCCCATTTTCATGTACCACCCCTCACCTCTCAACCTCTCATCCCTTATTCATGTACCACCCCTCACCTCTCATCCTCTCATCCCCCTTTTCATGTACCACCCCTCACCTCTCATCCCCCTTTTCATGTACCACCCCTCACCTCTCCTCCTCTCATCCCTGTATTCATGTACCACCCCTCACCTCTCACCCCCATTTTCATGTACCACCCCTCGCCTCTCCTCCTCTCATCCCTTTATTCATGTACCACCCCTCACCTCTCCTCCTCGCATCCCTTTATTCATGTACCACCCCTCACCTCTCATCCCCCTTTTCATGTACCACCCCTCACCTCTCCTCCTCTCATCCCTTTATTCATGTACCACCCCTCACCTCTCATCCCCCTTTTCATGTACCACCCCTCACCTCTCATCCCTTATTCATGTACCACCCCTTATCTCTCATCCCCTTTTCATGTACCACCCCTCACCTCTCATCCCTTTATTCATGTACCACCCCCACCTTTCGTCCTCTCATCCCTTATTCATGTACCACTCCTCACCTCTTATCCCTTTATTCATGTACCACCCCCACCTCTCGTCCTCTCATCCCTTTATTCATGTACCACCCCCACCTCTCGTCCTCTCATCCCTTTTGCATGTACCACCCCTCACCTCTCATCCCTTTATTCATGTACCACCCCTCACCTCTCCTCCTCTCATCCCCCCTCTCTCATCCCCCTCTCTCCCTCATCCCCTTCTCTCTCACGCCCCCGTTCTCTCTAGTTGAGACTGTTGGCCCCACCTACTCAGGAAGCGATGACGTCACCAATGGAATGGGTGTGGCCATCAATGATGTCAGAGGTGGGAGAGGCCATCCCAACCAAGTGCTCTCTGACCCCATGGTGAACCCTGACCTCTTGGCTCCTTCCTACGGCTGGATCAGCAGCGGCCACACAGCCTGCAGCGCCTCCTGTGGTGGGGGTGAGGACTTACAGTCATTCAGACACACTGACACACACAGATGCACTATCACTATTAACACCTGACGTGACATCAGACCAGGTAGAGACAACTATACTGTAGTTAGATTAACACCTGAGATCAGACCAGGTAGAGACAACTATACTGTAGTTAGATTAACACCTGACCTGAGATCAGACCAGGTAGAGACAACTATACTGTAGTTAGATTAACACCTGACCTGAGATCAGACCAGGTAGAAACAACTATACTGTAGTTAGATTAACACCTGAGATCAGACCAGGTAGAGACAACTATACTGTAGTTAAATTAACACCTGAGATCAGACCAGGTAGAGACAACTATACTGTAGTTAGATTAACACCTGACCTGTGATCAGACCAGGTAGAGACAACTATACTGTAGTTAGATTAACACCTGAGATCAGACCAGGTAGAGACAACTATACTGTAGTTAGATTAACACCTGACCTGAGATCAGACCAGGTAGAGACAACTATACTGTAGTTAGATTAACACCTGAGATCAGACCAGGTAGAGACTACTATACTGTAGTTAGATTAACACCTGACCTGTGATCAGACCAGGTAGAGACAACTATACTGTAGTTAGATTAACACCTGAGATCAGACCAGGTAGAGACAACTATACTGTAGTTAGATTAACACCTGACCTGAGATCAGACCAGGTAGAGACAACTATACTGTAGTTAGATTAACACCTGAGATCAGACCAGGTAGAGACTACTATACTGTAGTTAGATTAACACCTGACCTGAGATCAGACCAGGTAGAAACAACTATACTGTAGTTAGATTAACACCTGAGATCAGACCAGGTAGAGACAACTATACTGTAGTTAGATTAACACCTGAGATCAGACCAGGTAGAAACAACTATACTGTAGTTAGATTAACACCTGAGATCAGACCAGGTAGAGACAACTATACTGTAGTTAGATTAACACCTGAGATCAGATCAGGTAGAGACAACTATACTGTAGTTAGATTAACACCTGAGATCAGATCAGGTAGAGACAACTATACTGTAGTTAGATTAACACCTGAGATCAGACCAGGTAGAGACAACTATACTGTAGTTAAATTAACACCTGAGATCAGACCAGGTAGAGACAACTATACTGTAGTTAGATTAACACCTGACCTGAGATCAGACCAGGTAGAGACAACTATACTGTAGTTAGATTAACACCTGAGATCAGACCAGGTAGAGACAACTATACTGTAGTTAGATTAACACCTGACCTGAGATCAGACCAGGTAGAGACAACTATACTGTAGTTAGATTAACACCTGACCTGAGATCAGACCAGGTAGAAACAACTATACTGTAGTTAGATTAACACCTGACCTGAGATCAGACCAGGTAGAGACAACTATACTGTAGTTAGATTAACACCTGACCTGAGATCAGACCAGGTAGAGACAACTATACTGTAGTTAGATTAACACCTGAGATCAGACCAGGTAGAGACAACTATACTGTAGTTAGATTAACACCTGACCTGAGATCAGACCAGGTAGAGACAACTATACTGTAGTTAGATTAACACCTGACCTGAGATCAGACCAGGTAGAGACAACTATACTGTAGTTAGATTAACACCTGAGATCAGACCAGGTAGAGACAACTATACTGTAGTTAGATTAACACCTGACCTGAGATCAGACCAGGTAGAGACAACTATACTGTAGTTAGATTAACACCTGAGATCAGACCAGGTAGAGACAACTATACTGTAGTTAGATTAACACCTGACCTGTGATCAGACCAGGTAGAGACAACTATACTGTAGTTAGATTAACACCTGAGATCAGACCAGGTAGAGACAACTATACTGTAGTTAAATTAACACCTGAGATCAGACCAGGTAGAGACAACTATACTGTAGTTAGATTAACACCTGACCTGAGATCAGTAATACGTTGTTTTTCACAGAGCCCCCCCTAGGTATGTGATGCTCTTTCTCTCTCCTTTCTCGTGTGTGTATGTGTGTGTGTGTCTCAGGTAGACGCCAGGTGCTGTGGGTGTGTGTGAGGACTGAGAGCCAGACCACAGTACCAGGTGACCTCTGTAGCCACGCCCAGCGACCCCAAAACCAGGAAGTGGTCTGCAACACCCAGCCTTGTCCCGCCTTGTGAGACACACGCACACGGAGACACACACACACACTAAAGCCTTGCTTTAACAAAGTTAACCATTTTCACTGTAGTGTCCAAAACATCTTTCAAGCTGTCAGGCATTCCCTTGGCAGCAAGAGCCTCTCGGTGGATGCTGCAGTGTACCCAAGAGCCTCTCGGTGGATGCTGCAGTCTACCTAAGAGCCTCTAGGTGGATGCTGCAGTCTACCCAAGAGCCTCTCGGTGGATGCTACAGTGGACCCAAGAGCCTCTAGGTGGATGCTGCAGTCTACCCAAGAGCCTCTCGGTGGATGCTGCAGTGTACCCAAGAACCTCTAGGGGGATGCTGCAGTCTACCTAAGAGCCTCTCGGTGGATGCTGCAGTCTACCTAAGAGCCTCTCGGTGGATGCTGCAGTCTACCCAAGAGCCTCCCGGTGGATGCTGCAGTCTACCCAAGAGCCTCCCGGTGGATGCTGCAGTCTACCCAAGAGCCTCCCGGTGGATGCTGCAGTCTACCCAAGAGCCTCCCGGTGGATGCTGCAGTCTATCCAAGAGCCTCCCGGTGGATGCTGCAGTCTACCCAAGAGCCTCCCGGTGGATGCTGCAGTCTACCCAAGAGCCTCCCGGTGGATACTGCAATGTACCCAAGTGGCGTCGGGAGCTACTGCTTGCACGCGCGTTACCACTCCACAAGGTCTCCCTGTCATGGTTTTTACACCATCAGTACAGACACCAACACATCAAAGTCCATCTCATGTCACAAAGCTGTCCAGTACTTTACAAACATCCTCTCCTGTTGTCCTGGTTTCCAGTGGTTTGCAGAAGAGGATGTCTTCCTTAATTTACCCCCCCCCCCCCCATAAATGTAACAGATATATACCAGGAGCTGTGCCACGTACGTTGACTCTTCCAGCTGTAATGCATATAATTCACTGGCTTGTATGCGAAGCAGTAATTGTTTCAAAAAATCTCCTGCCACGTCACTGATGCATCATGGAACAGTGTTGTTTGATGAAGCATTGTCTGTATAGTGTTTTGGGGTCTTTTCCCCCAGCATTGTCCCAGCCATATATATCCGCGGCAACAGGAAGAATGAAGTCCTCCACAATAGTATGGGGCTTGTCTGTCCCAGCCAGTCCTCCACAATAGTATGGGGCTTGCCTGTCCTAGCCAGTCCTCCACAATAGTATGGGGCTTGCCTGTCCTAGCCACTCCTCCACAATAGTATGGGGCTTGCCTGTCCTCGCCACTCCTCCACAATAGTATGGGGCTTGTCTGTCCTCGCCACTCCTCCACAATAGTATGGGGCTTGCCTGTCCCAGCCAGTCCTCCACAATAGTATGGGGCTTGCCTGTCCCAGCCAGTCCTCCACAATAGTATGGGGCTTGCCTGTCCCAGCCAGTCCTCCACAATAGTATGGGGCTTGCCTGTCCCAGCCAGTCCTCCACAATAGTACGGGGCTTGCCTGTCCGAGCCAGTCCTCCACAATAGTATGGGGCTTGTCTGTCCCAGCAAGTCCTCCACAATAGTATGGGGCTTGCCTGTCCGAGCCAGTCCTCCACAATAGTATGGGGCTTGTCTGTCCCAGCAAGTCCTCCACAATAGTATGGGGCTTGCCTGTCCCCGCCACTCCTCCACAATAGTATGGGGCTTGCCTGTCCCAGCCACTCCTCCACAATAGTATGGGGCTTGCCTGTCCTCTCCACTCAGTAGCTCACCATATAAGACGTTTCTAGTCCCTTCTTCTAGATGCTTCTAGAACCTTCTTATTAATGGTATCTGTTGCTTTTATACATGTCTTACTACCTGAAAGTCCTCTTTATTCTCGCTGGTTTATTTTTCAAATTGTCATG
>NW_022261984.1:14487093-14509051 GCF_002021735.2 Oncorhynchus kisutch
CTCCTCCATCCCTCTCTCCTCCTCCCTCTTTCCCTCTACCCTCTGCTCCTCCCTCTCTCACACCACCCAACACACTGCGTAATGTCTCCTCTAGTCTCATCGTGTAGTATCCAGTACTATATCTGTGCAATATCTCGTCTCATCATGTAGTATCCAGTACTATATCTGTGCAATATCGCCTCTAGTCTCATCATGTAGTAACCAGTACTATATCTGTGCAATGTCTCCTCTAGTCTCATCGTGTAGTGACCAGTACTATAACTGCGTGTTCGTGGTCCAGGCCAGGTTGTGTGTGTACTCCTACTACAGAACTGCCTGCTGCTCATCCTGCTCCGTCATCACACACACACACTCCTCAAGAACCACCTCCGCAGGCGATGACTTCCCCAGATAGGAGTTTGTCTCCCTAACTGAGATCACCTGGCTCCTGGAATACACACCTGAAAGAACAACACCTGAAAGAACAACACCTGAAGGAACAACACCTGAAGGAAACACACCTCACCTCCACCTGAACACACCTGTATCAATACCAACACTCACCTGGCCTCACCTCCACCTGAACACCTGTATCAACACCAACACTCACCTGGCCTCACCTCCACCTGAACACACCTGTATCAATACCATCACTCACCTGGCCTCACCTCCACCTGAACACACCTGTATCAACACCAACACTCACCTGGCCTCACCTCCACCTGAACACACCTGTATCAATACCATCACTCACCTGGCCTCACCTCCACCTGAACACCTGTATCAACACCAACACTCACCTGGCCTCACCTCCACCTGAACACACCTGTATCAATACCATCACTCACCTGGCCTCACCTCCACCTGAACACACCTGTATCAACACCAACACTCACCTGGCTTCACCTCCACCTGAACACACCTGTATCAATACCATCACTCACCTGGCCTCACCTCCACCTGAACACACCTGTATCAATACCATCACTCACCTGGCCTCACCTCCACCTGAACACACCTGTATCAATACCATCACTCACCTGGCCTCACCTCCACCTGAACACACCTGTATCAACACCAACACTCACCTGGCCTCACCTCCACCTGAACACACCTGTATCAACACCAACACTCACCTGGCTTCACCTCCGCCTGAACACACCTGTATCAATACCATCACTCACCTGGCCTTACCTCCACCTGAACACACCTGTATCAACACCAACACTCACCTGGCTTCACCTCCACCTGAACACACCTGTATCAATACCATCACTCACCTGGCCTCACCTCCACCTGAACACCTGTATCAACACCAACACTCACCTAGCCTCACCTCCCCCTGAACACACCTGTATCAACACCAACACTCACCTGGCCTCACCTCCACCTGAACACACCTGTATCAACACCAACACTCACCTGGCTTCACCTCCGCCTGAACACACCTGTATCAATACCATCACTCACCTGGCCTTACCTCCACCTGAACACCTGTATCAACACTCACCTGGCCTCACCTCCACCTGAACACACCTGTATCAACACCAACACTCACCTAGCCTCACCTCCACCTGAACACACCTGTATCAACACCAACACTCACCTGGCTTCACCTCCACCTGAACACACCTGTATCAACACCAACACTCACCTGGCTTCACCTGAACACTGGACTCCATTATCATAACACTCCAGTGACCAAGCCCTTGATTTTCTCAAACTTGTTCACTATTGTTATTGTTCATGTTTAAACTTCCAGCATCACTTCCTCATCTGTCATTGTTTATGTCTTGTGATGCACCAGGTTTATATTAAACAACCCAACTACGGTATTTATTCTAAAAAATAAAGACTTTCAACAATCTGGGACTTTGATTATTTAGAAGGAGGACAGCAGAGAGCTCTGTTTCCACGCCGACGGAGGAATGTAAACATGTCCACAGGGTTGTCCTGCGGGTGGGAATGTATGGAGTCAGAACGTTGGACGCTTTAACTTGATGACCAAGTCAGACCTCCTGAGAGGAGATATCTATTATCTCTGCAGTCAATTGAGAAAGCAGAACTGGAAGCAGAACATTAAGAGGATGGTATCATCTGAGGAGACTCCTAGGGTGATATTTGGTGATGGTATCATCTGAGAAGACTCCTAGGGTGACGGTATCATCTGAGGAGACTCCTAGGGTGATGGGATTATCTGAGGAGACTCCTAGGGTGATGGTATCATCTGAGGAGACTCCTAGGGTGATGGTATTATCTGAGGAGACCCCTAGGGTGATGGTATTATTTGAGGAGACTCCTAGGGTGATGGTATCATCTGAGAAGACTCCTAGGGTGATGGTATTATCTGAGGAGACTCCTAGGGTGATATGTGGTGATTGTGTTATCTGAGGAGACTCCTATGGTGATATGTGGTGATGGTATCATCTGAGGAGACTCCTAGGGTGATATGTGGTAATGGTATCATCTGAGAAGACTCCTAGGGTGATGGTATCATCTGAGGAGACTCCTAGGGTGATATGTGGTGTGGGTATAATCTGAGAAGACTCATAGGGTGATATGTGGTGATGGTATCATCTGAGAAGACTCCTAGGGTGATGGTATCATCTGAGGAGACTCCTAGGGTGATGGTATCATCTGAGAAGACTCCTAGGGTGATGGTATTATCTGAGAAGGGTGATATGTGGTGATGGTATCATCTGAGAAGACTCCTAGGGTGATGGTATTATCTGAGAAGACTCCTAGGGTGATGGCATTATCTGAGGAGACTCCTAGGGTGATGGTATTATCTGAGACTCCTAGGATGATGGTATTATCTGAGGAGACTTCTAGGGTGATATGGGGTGATGGTATTATCTGAGGAGACTTCTAGGGTGATATGGGGTGATGGTATTATCTGAGGAGACTTCTAGGGTGATATGTGGTGATGTTTTTATCTGAGGAGACTCCTAGGGTGTTATGTGGTGATGGTATTATCTCAGGAGACTCCTAGGGTGATATGTGGTGATGGTATTATCTGAGGAGACTCCTATGGTGATATGTGGTGATGGTATTATCTCAGGAGACTCCTAGGGTGATATGTGGTGATGGTATTATATGAGAATAGTCCTCTAGTCCTCATCTCTCTCCTCTAGTCCTCATCTCTCTCCTCTAGTCCTCATCTCTCTCCTCTAGTCCTCACCTCTCTCATCTAGTCTTCATCTCTCTCATCTAGTCCTCATCTCTCTCCATTCTCTAGTCCTCATCTCTCTCCTCTAGTCCCCATCTCTCTCCATTATCCAGTCCTCATCTCTCTCCATTCTCTTCCAGTCCTCATCACTCTCCATTCTCTAGTCCTCATCTCTCTCCATTCTCTAGTCCTCATCTCTCTCCATTCTCTAGTCCTCATCTCTCTCCATTCTCTAGTCCTCATCTCTCTCCTCTAGTCCTCATCTCTCTCCTCTAGTCCTCATCTCTCTCCTCTAGTCCTCATCTCTCTCCTCCAGTCCTCATCTCTCTCCTCTAGTCCTCATCTCTCTCCATTCTCTAGTCCTCATCTCTCTCCATTCTCTAGTCCTCATCTCTCTCCTCCAGTCCTCATCTCTCTCCTCCAGTCCTCATCTCTCTCCATTCTCTTCCAGTCCTCATCTCTCTCCATTCTCTTCCAGTCCTCATCTCTCTCCATTCTCTTCCAGTCCTCATCTCTCTCCATTCTCTAGTCCTCATCTCTCTCCATTCTCTAGTCCTCATCTCTCTCCATTCTCTAGTCCTCATCTCTCTCCATTCTCTAGTCCTCATCTCTCTCCATTCTCTAGTCCTCATCTCTCTCCATTCTCTAGTCCTCATCTCTCTCCATTCTCTAGTCCTCATCTCTCTCCATTCTCTAGTCCTCATCTCTCTCCTCTAGTCCTCATCTCTCTCCTCTAGTCCTCATCCCTCTCCTCTACTCCTCATCTCTCTCCTCTACTCCTCATCTCTCTCCTCTAGTCCTCATCTCTCTCCATTCTCCTCCAGTCCTCATCTCTCTCCTCTAGTCCCCATCTCTCTCCTCTAGTCCTCACCTCTCCCCCATCCTCATCTTTTCTCCTTCAAGACAGCAAGTTTTATAATGACTTCACAGAAATGGCGGTGTCTCTTCCTCCTGGGTTCAGAGAGACCGTCTTCCTCCTGGGTGTAGAGAGAGCAGAGAGAGAGCGTCTTCCTCCTGGGTGTAGAGAGAGAGCGTCTTCCTCCTGGGTGTAGAGAGAGCAGAGAGAGAGTGTCTTCCTCCTGGGTGTAGAGAGAGCAGAGAGAGAGCGTCTTCCTCCTGGGTGTAGAGAGAGCAGAGAGAGAGCGTCTTCCTCCTGGGTGTAGAGAGAGCAGAGAGAGAGCGTCTTCCTCCTGGGTGTAGAGAGAGCAGAGAGAGACCGTCTTCCTCCTGGGTGTAGAGAGAGCAGAGAGAGAGCGTCTTCCTCCTGGGTGTAGAGAGACCGTCTTCCTCCTGGGTGTAGAGAGAGCAGAGAGAGACCGTCTTCCTCCTGGGTGTAGAGAGAGCAGAGAGAGACCGTCTTCCTCCTGGGTGTAGAGAGAGCAGAGAGAGACCGTCTTCCTCCTGGGTGTAGAGAGAGCAGAGAGACCGTCTTCCTCCTGGGTGTAGAGAGAGCAGAGAGAGAGCGTCTTCCTCCTGGGTGTAGAGAGAGCAGAGAGAGACCGTCTTCCTCCTGGGTGTAGAGAGCAGAGAGAGACCGCCGGCATGTTTCAGCAAATAGGCTTGTTGCTAAACAACATATTCATGTCTTTATCATAGTTACAAAAGTCCCAGGTTATTCAGAAATCCTGGTTGAACGATTCGCAGATTTCCTACTTATTCCTTACAGAGCATCCGACTGGGACTTCTGGGAAAACCTGGGAATTCAGTGGTCTAAGGCTGTGATTCAGTGGTCTAAGGTTGTGATTCAGTGGTCGAAGGCTGTGATTCAGTGGTCGAAGGCTGTGATTCAGTGGTCTAAGGCTGTGATTCAGTGGTCTAAGGCTGTGATTCAGTGGTCTAAGGCAATGATCAGTGGTCTAAGGTAATGATTCAGTGGTCTAAGGCTGTGATTCAGTGGTCTAAGGCTGTGATTCAGTGGTCTAAGGCTGTGATTCAGTGGTCTAAGGCTGTGATTCAGTGGTCTAAGGCTGTGATTCAGTGGTAAGGCTGTGATTCAGTGGTCTAAGGTAATGATTCAGTGGTCTAAGGCTGTGATTCAGTGGTCTAAGGCTGTGATTCAGTGGTCTAAGGCAGTGATTCAATGGTCTAAGGCTGTGATTCAGTGGTCTAAGTCTGTGATTCAGTGGTCTAAGGCAGTGATTCAGTGGTCTAGGGCAGTGCTAGCTGTGTCACTAGAGATTCAGTGGTCTAATGCTGTGATTCAGTGGTCTAAGGCTGTGATTCAGTGGTCTAAGGCAGTGATTCAGTGGTCTAAGGCAGTGATTCAGTGGTCTAAGGCAGTGATTCAGTGGTCTAAGGCAGTGATTCAGTAGTCTAAGGCTGTGATTCAGTGGTCTAAGGCAGTGATTCAGTGGTCTAAGGCAGTGATTCAGTGGTCTAAGGCAGTGATTCAGTGGTCTAAGGCAGTGCCACTAGAGATGCAGTGGTCTAAGGCAGTGATTCAGTGGTCTAAAATGATTCAGTGGTCTAAGGCAGTGATTCAGTGGTCGAAAATGATTCAGTGGTTTAAGGCAGTGATTCAGTGGTCTAAGGCTGTGATTCAGTGGTCTAAGGCAGTGCCACTAGAGATTCTGGGTTCGAGTCCAGGTTCTGTCGCAGCCAGCCGCGACCGGGAGACCTAATGGGGGCGGCGCACAATTGGCCCAGCGTCGTCCGGGTTACGGGAGGGTTTTGACCGGCTGGGATGTTCTTGTCCCAACGCGCTCCTGTGACGGGCCCGGGCGCAGTGCACAGGTCACCAGGTATAACGGTGTTTCCTCCGATACATTGGTGCGTTTGGCTTCCGGGTTGGATGTGCGTTGTGTCAAAGAAGCAGTGCGGCTTGGTTGGGGTCGTGTTTCGGAGGACACACGGCTCTCGACCTTCGCCTCTCCCGAGTCCGTACGGGAGTTGCAGCGATGAGACAAGACTAACTACCAATTAGGAAAAAAAGGGGTGAAGAAATAGTTTTTATTTCACCTTTATTTAACCAGCTTCCTTCGTCTTCTTCGTCTAGTTTACCAGATGAACACAGAGATCAGATTGTTATGTATTTATTCTGTTTACAAGCATCATTCGTACCAACATTCATCGATTTTCAATACTTAAGTTTGTCCGTTTTTTTTCCCCAAATTTTTTTTTTTACAAAGACATAAATATACGATAGAATACAATACAGTATAAACTATATAAAATACTAAATAAAATGGATATACTTATTTAAAATGATAATCACAAAAGAGGCGAAACCAGAAAAATGGGATCTTTTGACAACGAGGCAAAAAACACCAGCATGAACATAAAACAACTGAACACCAATGATATTACTGTTGTCCGTCTCGCTCCCCCTCTGTCGTACACTAGTTTACAGTACACTAGTTTACAGTACACTAGTTTACAGTACACTAGTTTATAGTGCACTACAAGGGGGAAAAAAACTACATCACCGGAGACTCAGCCAATGGCTATGTCAGAAATGGGCGTCGCCAATGGCTATGTCAGAAATGGGCGTCGCCGGAGATGCAGCCAATGGCTACGTCAGAAACTACATCACCGGAGACTCAGCCAATGGCTACGTCAGAAACTACATCACCAGAGATTCAGCCAATGGCTGCGTCAGAAACTGCACCCTATTCCCTATATAGTGAACTACTTTTGACCAGGGCCCTTCATAGGGAATAGGATGGCATTTTGAACGTAGACATTATGTATATTAGGTAAGTACGTACGCAGGTTGCTTTTGGGTCCAAATTTTGTTGGTTTTTTGGGAGGCCGGAACAACAAAACAACAAAACTACGGAAAGCTGGAAGGCACATATCTGAGGAAGCATGAGACCTTCAGATGAAGGGAAGTGTCCTCAACAGCATCCTAATTCCCTTACGGTGCACTACCGTTTGACCAGAGCCCTTTTGACCACTAAATATTTAGTGCACTAGCGCACGAGTGACCTTTTCCAACACCAAATAGGGAATAAGGTGCCATTTTGGAACGTAACCCGGGGAACAGGAAGAAGAGAGACAGTAGAGGGAGGGTAAGGCAGTGAAACAGGAAGAAGAGAGACAGTAGAGGGAGGGTCCGAGGCAGTGAAACAGGATGAAGAGAGAGACAGTAGAGGGAGGGTTCGAGGCAGTGAAACAGGAAGAAGAGAGACAGTAGAGGGAGGGTCCGAGGCAGTGAAACAGGATGAAGAGAGACAGTAGAGGGAGGGTTCGAGGCAGTGAAACAGGATGAAGAGAGAGACAGTAGAGGGAGGGTTCGAGGCAGTGAAACAGGAAGAAGAGAGATAGTAGAGGGAGGTACCGAGGCAGTGAAACAGGAAGAAGAGAGAGACAGTAGAGGGAGGGTAAGGCAGTGAAACAGGAAGAAGAGAGAGACAGTAGAGGGAGGGTTCGAGGCAGTGAAACAGGAAGAAGAGAGATACAGTAGAGGGAGGGTAAGGCAGTGAAACAGGAAGAAGAGAGAGACAGTAGAGGGAGGGTAAGGCAGTGAAACAGGAAGAAGAGAGAGAGAGACAGTAGAGGGAGGGTCTGAGGCAGTGAAACAGGAAGAAGGAGAGAGACCGTAGAGGTAGGGTGCGAGGCAGTGAAACAGGAAGAAGGAGAGAGACCGTAGAGGGAGGGTCCCGAGGCAGTGAAACAGGAAGAAGAGAGAGTAGAGGGAGGGTCCCGAGGCAGTGAAACAGGAAGTGTTAAGGCCAACTGATCATCTAAAACCAGGATGCCCAAACTGTTATAAGACATACAACCTGACCAATAAAAACAGAGTATTCAATATCAACATGACCAATCGGTAATCTTCTGTTGTCATATTCCAGCCCACTAATATAGATATCTGTCACCAAGGATAGAGAGAATTATATTAAAACAAGGCTTGTTATTGACCCCAAGGTTAGAGAGAATGACAGTAAAACAAGGCTTGTTATTGACCCCAAGGTTAGAGAGAATTATATTAAAACAAGGCTTGTTATTGACCCCAAGGTTAGAGAAAATTATATTAAAACAAGGCTTGTTATTGACCCCAAGGTTAGAGAGAATTACATTAAAACAAGGCTTGTTATTGACCCCAAGGCTTGTTGTCGTCCTTCATCTTCCTCCATTAGACATTGTAGTTATTATTATTACTATTATAAACACAATATATACACGTATGTTACAGGAATATATATATATATATAATATATAGGAATATACAGGGTGTTAATGCTCCTCATGTCTCAGTATAAATCAGTATGTTCAAGCACTCAGGGAGTCGGCGGCTTTGGCTTGCGGAGGGGTTTCATTACCTAAACAGGAAATACATCACCATAGAACTAAAGGCCGATAAAAGACAGAAGAAGAAGAGGTCAAAAAGAAGGTTGACAGTCCAGTGGGTCATTCATCGTCGTGTGTCATTAGGGAGAGCGACCATAGACTTAGACAGACCTCTATGGTGCAGCACATGCTGTCACACAAGACATTGTCGCACAGGTGCAAAGCAGAGCCCTCTAGCTAGCTCTATGGGAGAAACAGGCCAGGCCAGGCCAGGACAGGCCAGCTCCTCTTAGCTCTATGGGAGAAACAGGCCAGGCCAGGACAGGATAGGGCCAGCTCCTCTTAGCTCTATGGGAGAAACAGGCCAGGCCAGGACAGGATAGGGCCAGCTCCTCTTAGCTCTATGGGAGAAACAGGCCAGGCCAGGACAGGATAGGGCCAGCTCCTCATAGCTCTATGGGAGAAATAGGCCAGCTCATCTTAGCTCTATGGGAGAAACGGATCAGGACAGGACAGGATAGGGCCAGCTCCTCTTAGCTCTATGGGAGAAACAGATCAGGACAGGACAGGATAGGGCCAGCTCCTCTTAGCTCTATGGGAGAAACAGGCCAGGACAGGATAGGGCCAGCTCCTCTTAGCTCTATGGGAGAAACAGGCCAGGCCAGGCCAGGAGAGGCCAGCTCCTCTTAGCTCTATGGGAGAAACAGGCCAGGCCAGGCCCAGCTCCTCTTAGCTCAGAGCCGCCCCACTACAAACTAAATGGCAGGACTCTGCTCTATCTATCAATCAATCAATTGTTGATACATCTCATCTCCTCCTCTTGATTGGGGGAGTAACTCAAGAGTCGTTTAGCTTTCACACGCTCTTCCTCTTCCTGGGACACATCCTGTTTCCATCCCTCCTCCATCTCCCTGTCCCTCCCTCTCCCTCAGCCTGCGTTCATTCCATCCTCCACCCTCTTCCTCTTCCTTGGACACATCCTGTTTCCCTCCCTCCATCAGCCTGCATTCATTCCATCCTCCACCCTCTTCCTCTTCCTCTTCCTGGGACACATCCTGTTTCCCTCCCTCCATCAGCCTGCGTTCATTCCATCCTCCACCCTCTTCCTCTTCCTGGGACACATCCTGTTTCCCTCCCTCCATCAGCCTGCATTCATTCCATCCTCCACCCTCTTCCTCTTCCTGGGACACATCCTGTTTCCCTCCCTCCATCAGCCTGCATTCATCCCACCCTCTTCCTCTTCCTGGAACACATCCTGTTTCCCTCCCTCTCCCTACGTTCATTCCATCCTCCACCCATCCCATCCCGTCACTCGCTGTCTGTCTCCAGGTCTGAATCGGACCACTGTACCGGGGTCAGTTTGCCGCGTCGCTGTGCGTACTCGATGACGGCCGTGTAGCAGAAGTAATACTGATCCCAGGTCTGTATACTGAAGGCTCTCTGGGTCCTCATCCTCCTCACTGTCTCACACACATCCACCGTCCCAATGTCCTCCAGCCTGGACAGACAGATGTCCAGGGTACAGAACGTACCTGAGGAGGGAAAGGAGAGAGAGAGACCGGGGTTAGTGGAGGGAGAGAGGAGAGAAATGAGAGAGAGAGAGAGAGAGAGAGAGAGAGATGGGTTAGTGGAGGGAGAGAGGAGAGAAATGAGAGAGAGACAGAGAGAGAGAGAGAGAGAGGAGGAGAAGGAAAAGAGGAGGAGAAGAGAGGAGGAGAAGAGAGAAGGAGAAGAGAGGAGGAGAAGAGAGAGACAGAGAGAATACATCCATCAGTATCAACGACCCACCTGTGCGTCCGATGCCTGCGCTGCAGTGTACGACCAGCGGTGGCCCACCTGGGGGCCCCACCCATTCAGCTCCCAGACTCCTCAGCGCCGCCTCCTGCCGCTGCTGCACGTGCTCACGGAAATCCAACATGGCCAACGCACACTTGGGCACACCGAAGTCTGGCCAGCTGACATACAGGTAGTGGGAGACCTCCCTCCTCTCACCTGTCTGGAGACATGAAGGGATGAGAGAGAGAGAGAGAGAGAGAGCGAGAGACAGAGAGAGAGAGAGAGCGAGAGACAGAGAGAGACAGAGATGTGTGTGTGTGTGTGTGTGTGTGTGTGTGTGTGTGTGTACCTGGCTGTTGTATAGTTCCAGGTGAGACAGTCTGAAGTCCTGATACAGCTGGATGGATGTGTTCCTAACCAGGAAGTGGCCATGCTGCTCCGTTGTCCCCTCCTCTTTCGGCCAGTACTGACCACACTTTACTCTCCCACGCTCTACCACCCTGAAACACACACAGGTTGAACCCAGTCATATACACACACACACAGTTAGGTTGAACCCAGTCTGTCAGTGTTGGTGAGGTTGAACCCAGTCAGTCTGTCAGTGTTGGTGAGGTTGAACCCAGTCAGTCTGTCAGTGTTGGTGAGGTTGAACCCAGTCAGTCAGTCAGTGTTGGTGAGGTTGAACCCAGTCAGTCAGTCAGTGTTGGTGAGGTTGAACCAGTCAGTCAGTCAGTGTTGGTGAGGTTGAACCCAGTCAGTCAGTCAGTGTTGGTGAGGTTGAACCCAGTCAGTCAGTCAGTGTTGGTGAGGTTGAACCCAGTCAGTCAGTCAGTCAGTGTTGGTGAGGTTGAACCCAGTCAGTCAGTCAGTCAGTGTTGGTGAGGTTGAACCCAGTCAGTCAGTCAGTCAGTGTTGGTGAGGTTGAACCCAGTCAGTCAGTCAGTCAGTGTTGGTGAGGTTGAACCCAGTCAGTCAGTCAGTCAGTGTTGGTGAGGTTGAACCCAGTCAGTCAGTCAGTCAGTGTTGGTGAGGTTGAACCCAGTCAGTCAGTCAGTCAGTGTTGGTGAGGTTGAACCCAGTCAGTCAGTCAGTCAGTGTTGGTGAGGTTGAACCCAGTCAGTCAGTCAGTCAGTGTTGGTGAGGTTGAACCCAGTCAGTCAGTCAGTCAGTGTTGGTGAGGTTGAACCCAGTCAGTCAGTCAGTCAGTGTTGGTGAGGTTGAACCCAGTCAGTCAGTCAGTCAGTGTTGGTGAGGTTGAACCCAGTCAGTCAGTCAGTCAGTGTTGGTGAGGTTGAACCCAGTCAGTCAGTCAGTCAGTGTTGGTGAGGTTGAACCCAGTCAGTCAGTCAGTCAGTGTTGGTGAGGTTGAACCCAGTCAGTCAGTCAGTCAGTGTTGGTGAGGTTGAACCCAGTCAGTCAGTCAGTCAGTGTTGGTGAGGTTGAACCCAGTCAGTCAGTCAGTCAGTGTTGGTGAGGTTGAACCCAGTCAGTCAGTCAGTCAGTGTTGGTGAGGTTGAACCCAGTCAGTCAGTCAGTCAGTGTTGGTGAGGTTGAACCCAGTCAGTCAGTCAGTCAGTGTTGGTGAGGTTGAACCCAGTCAGTCAGTCAGTCAGTGTTGGTGAGGTTGAACCCAGTCAGTCAGTCAGTCAGTGTTGGTGAGGTTGAACCCAGTCAGTCAGTCAGTCAGTGTTGGTGAGGTTGAACCCAGTCAGTCAGTCAGTCAGTGTTGGTGAGGTTGAACCCAGTCAGTCAGTCAGTCAGTGTTGGTGAGGTTGAACCCAGTCAGTCAGTCAGTGTTGGTGAGGTTGAACCCAGTCAGTCAGTCAGTCAGTGTTGGTGAGGTTGAACCCAGTCAGTCAGTCAGTGTTGGTGAAGTTGAACCCAGTCAGTCAGTCAGTGTTGGTGAGGTTGAACCCAGTCAGTCAGTCAGTGTTGGGTGACCCAGTCAGTCAGTCGTGTGTTGGTGAGGTTGAACCCAGTCAGTCAGTCAGTGTTGGTGAGGTTGAACCCAGTCAGTCAGTCAGTGTTGGTGAGGTTGAACCCAGTCAGTCAGTCAGTGTTGGTGAGGTTGAACCCAGTCAGTCAGTCAGTGTTGGTGAGGTTGAACCCAGTCAGTCAGTCAGTGTTGGTGAGGTTGAACCCAGTCAGTCAGTCAGTGTTGGTGAGGTTGAACCCAGTCAGTCAGTCAGTGTTGGTGAGGTTGAACCCAGTCAGTCAGTCAGTGTTGGTGAGGTTGAACCCAGTCAGTCAGTCAGTGTGGTGAGGTTGAACCCAGTCAGTCAGTCAGTGTTGGTGAGGTTGAACCCAGTCAGTCAGTCAGTGTTGGTGAGGTTGAACCCAGTCAGTCAGTCAGTGTTGGTGAGGTTGAACCCAGTCAGTCAGTCAGTGTTGGTGAGGTTGAACCCAGTCAGTCAGTCAGTGTTGGTGAGGTTGAACCCAGTCAGTCAGGTCAGTGTTGGTGAGGTTGAACCCAGTCAGTCAGTGTTGGTGAGTTGAACCCAGTCAGTCAGTGTTGGTGAGGTTGAACCAGTCAGTCAGTGTTGGTGAGGTTGAACCCAGTCAGTCAGTGTTGGTGAGGTTGAACCCAGTCAGTCAGTGTTGGTGAGGGTTGAACCCAGTCAGTCAGTGTTGGTGAGGTTGAAACCCAGTCAGTCAGTGTTGGTGAGGTTGAACCCAGTCAGTCAGTGTTGGTGAGGTTGAACCCAGTCAGTCAGTGTTGGTGAGGTTGAACCCAGCCAGTCAGTGTTGGTGAGGTTGAACCCAGCCAGTCAGTGTTGGTGAGGTTGAACCCAGCCAGTCAGTGTTTGGTGAGGTTGAACCAGTCAGTCAGTGTTGGTGAGGTTGAACCCAGTCAGTCAGTGTTGGTGAGGTTGAACCCAGTCAGTTCAGTGTGGTGAGGTGAACCCAGGTCAGGTGTGAGGTGAACCCAGTCAGTCCGTGTTGGTGAGGTTGAACCCAGTCAGTCAGTGTTGGTGAGGTTGAACCCAGTCAGTCAGTGTTGGTGAGGTTGAACCCAGCCAGTCAGTGTTGGTGAGGTTGAACCCAGCCAGTCAGTGTTGGTGAGGTTGAACCCAGTCAGTCAGTGTTGGTGAGGTTGAACCCAGTCAGTCAGTGTTGGTGAGGTGAACCCAGTCAGTCAGTGTTGGTGAGGTTGAACCCAGTCAGTCAGTGTTGGTGAGGTTGAACCCAGTCAGTCAGTGTTGGTGAGGTTGAACCAGTCAGTCAGTGTTGGTGAGGTTGAACCCAGTCAGTCAGTGTTGGTGAGGTTGAACCCAGTCAGTCAGTGTTGGTGAGGTTGAACCCAGTCAGTCAGTGTTGGTGAGGTTGAACCCAGTCAGTCAGTGCCGGGTGTTAGTGTGCATTGGAACTCAAGGGTTACCTGGTAGTCATGACAACTATCAGCACCATCTGCTCCCACACCATGCGCCAGAAATCACCAAACGTCTTCGGCAGAGGACCTGTCAACGACAACACAACCATAAATCAACCACAACACAACCATAAATCAACCACAACACAACCACAAAACGACCACAACTCAACCAAAGCAGTCAAACCCCAACTCAATCACAACACAACCACAACAGTCAAACTATAACGCAACCATAAGTCAAACCACAACTTTCCAGCCCTATCCAGACCTATCCAACTATCCAGACCTATCCAACTATCCAGCCCTACCCAACTATCCAGACCTATCCAACTATCCAGACCTACCCAACTATCCAGACCTACCCAACTATCCAGACCTACCCAACTATCCAGACCTACCCAACTATCCAGACCTACCCAACTATCCAGACCTACCCAACTATCCAGACCTACCCAACTATCCAACTATCCAGACCTACCCAACTATCCAGACCCTATCCAACTATCCAGACCTATCCAACTATTAACTATCCAACTATCCAGACCTATCCAGACCTATCCAGACCTATCCAACTATCCAGACCTATCCAACTATCCAGACCTATCCAGACCTATCCAACTATCCAGACCTATCCAGACCTATCCAGACCTATCCAACTATCCAGACCTATCCAACTATCCAGACCTATCCAACTATCCAGACCTATCCAACTATCCAGACCTATCCAGACCTATCCAGACCTATCCAGACCTATCCAGACCTATCCAGACCTATCCAACTATCCAGACCTATCCAACTATCCAGCCCTATCCAGACCTATCCAACTATCCAGACCTATCCAACTATCCAGCCCTATCCAGACCTTTCCAACTATCCAGACCTATCCAACTATCCAACTATCCAGACCTATCCAGACCTATCCAACTATCCAGACCTATCCAACTATCCAGACCTATCCAACTATCCAGACCTATCCAACTATCCAGACCTATCCAACTATCCAGACCTATCCAACTATCCAGACCTATCCAGACCTATCCAACTATCCAGACCTATCCAACTATCCAGACCTATCCAACTATCCAGACCTATCCAACTATCCAGCCCTACCCAACTATCCAGCCCTACCCAACTATCCAACTCTCCAGACCTATCCAGACCTACCCAACTATCCAGCCCTACCCAACTATCCAGACCTATCCAACTATCCAGACCTACCCAACTTCCAAGACCTATTCCAACTATCCAGACCCTATCCAATATCCAGCCCTACCCAACTATCCAGACCTACCCAACTATCCAGACCTATCCAACTATCCAGACCTATCCAACTATCCAGCCCTACCCAACTATCCAGCCCTATCCAACTATCCAGCCCTATCCAACTATCCAACTATCCAGACCTATCCAGACCTATCCAACTATCCAGCCCTACCCAACTATCCAGCCCTACCCAACTATCCAGACCTATCCAACCCTACCCAACTATCCAGACCTATCCAACTATCCAGCCCTACCCAACTATCCAGACCTATCCAACTATCCAGACCTATCCAACTATCCAGACCTATCCAACTATCCAGACCTATCCAGACCTATCCAACTCTGCCAGACCTATCCAACTATCCAGACCTATCCAAACTATCCAGACCTATCCAGACCTATCCAGGACCTATCCAACTATCCAGACCTATCCAACTATCCAGTACCTATCCAACTATCCAGACCTATCCAGACCTATCCAATATCCAGACCTATCCAGACCTATCAATATCCAGCCCTATCCAGACCTATCCAACTATCCAGACCTATCCAACTATCCAGCCCTATCCAGACCTATCCAACTTATCCAGACCTATCTAGTACCTATCCAACTATCCAGACCTATCCAACTATCCAGACCTATCAAACTATCCAGACCTATCCAGACCTATCCAACTATCCGACCTATCCAACTATCCAGCCCTACCCACTATCAGACCTATCCAACTATCCAGACCTATCCAACTATCCAGCCCTACCCAAACTATCACAGCCCTACCCAACTATCCAGACCTATCCAACTATCCAGACCTACCCAACTATCCAGACCTATCCAGACCTACCCAACTATCCAGCCCTACCCAACTATCCAGACCTATCCAACTATCCAGACCTACCCAACTATCCAGACCTATCCAACTATCCAGACCTATCCAACTATCCAGCCCTACCCAACTATCCAGACCTATCCAACTATCCAGACCTATCCAACTATCCAGCCCTACCCAACTATCCAGACCTATCCAACTATCCAGACCTATCCAGACCTATCCAACTATCCAGACCTACCCAACTATCCAGCCCTACCCAACTATCCAGACCTATCCAACTATCCAGCCCTACCAAACTATCCAGACCTATCCAACTATCCAGCCCTACCCAACTATCCAGACCTATCCAACTATCCAGACCTATCCAACTATCCAGACCTATCCAGACCTACCCAACTATCCAGCCCTATCCAACTATCCAGCCCTATCCAACTATCCAGACCTACCCAACTATCCAGACCTATCCAACTATCCAGACCTACCCAACTATCCAGACCTATCCAACTATCCAGACCTATCCAACTATTCCAGACCTATCCAACTATCCAGACTATCCAGACTATCCAACTATCCAGACCTATCCAACTATCCAGACCTATCCAACTATCCAGACCTATCCAACTATCCAGACCTATCCAACTATCCAGACCTATCCAACTATCAGACCTATCCAACTATCCAGACTATCCAGACTATCCAGACTATCCAACTATCCAGACCATCCACTATCCAGACCTATCCAGCTATCAGAACCTATCCAACTATCCAGACCTATCCACTATCCAGACCTATCCAGACTATCCAGACCGTATCCAACTATCCAGACCTATCCAACTATCCAGACCTATCCAACTATCCAGACCTATCCAACTATCCAGAAACTATCCAGACCTATCCAACTATCCAGACCTATCCAACTATCCAGAACTATCCAGACCTATCCAACTATCCAGACCTAGTCCAGACCTATCCAACTATCCAGACCTACCCAACTATCCAGACCCTACCCATAACTATCCAGACCTACCAACTATCCAGACCTATCCCAACTATCCCAGACCATCCACTATCCAGACCTACCCAACTATCCAGACCTACCCAACTATCCAGACCTATCCAACTATCCAGACCTATCCAACTATCCAGACCTATCCAACTATCCAGACCTATCCAACTATCCAGGACCTATCCAGACCTATCCAACTATCCAGACCATCCAACTATCCAACTATCCAGACCTATCCAGACCTATCCAACTATCCAGACCTATCCAACTACCCAGACCTATCCAACTACCCAGACCTATCCAACTACCCAGACCTATCCAACTATCCAGGACCATCCAACTACCCAGACCTCTCCAACTACCCGGACCTATCCAACTACCCAGACCTATCCAACTACCCAGACCTATCCAACTATCCAGACCATATCCAACTACCCAGACCTCTCCAACTACCCAGACCTCTCCAACTACCCAGACCTATCCAACTATCCAGACCTACCCAACTATCCAACTATCCAGACCTATCCATACCTATCCAACTATCCAGACCTATCCAGACCTATCCAACTATCCAACTATCCAGACCTATCCAGACCTATCCAACTATCCAGACCTATCCACTATCCAGCCCTACCCAACTATCCAGACCTATCCAACTATCCAGACACTATCCAACTATCCAGCCCTACCCAACTATCCAGCCCTACCCAACTATCCAGACCTATCCAACTATCCAGACCTACCCAACTATCCAGACCTATCCAGACCTACCCAACTATCCAGCCCTACCCAACTATCCAGACCTATCCAACTATCCAGACCTACCCAACTATCCAGACCTATCCAACTATCCAGACTATCCAACTATCCAGCCCTACCCAACTATCCAGACTATCCAACTATCCAGACCTATCCAACTATTCCAGCCCTACCCAACTATCCAGACCTATCCAACTATCCAGACCTATCCAGACCTATCCAACTATCCAGACCTACCCAACTATCCAGCCCTATCCAACTATCCAGACCTATCCAACTATCCAGCCCTACCAACTATCCAGACCTACCCACTATCCAGATCCCCCTACCCAACTATCCAGACCTATCCAACTATCCAGACCTATCCAACTATCCAGACCTATCCAGACCTATCCAACTATCCAGACCTATCCAACTATCCAGCCCTATCCAACTATCCAGACCTACCCAACTATCCAGACCTATCCAACTATCCAGACCTATCCAACTATCCAGACCTATCCAACTATCCAGACCTATCCAACTATCCAGACCTATCCAACTATCCAGACCTATCCAACTATCCAGACCTATCCAGACCTATCCAACTATCCAGACCTATCCAACTATCCAGACCTATCCAACTATCCAGACCTATCCAACTATCCAGACCTATCCAACTATCCAGACCTATCCAACTATCCAGACCTATCCAACTATCCAGCTATCCAGACCTATCCAGACCTATCCAACTATCCAGACCTATCCAACTATCCAGACCTATCCAACTATCCAGACCTATCCAACTATCCAGACCTATCCAGCTATCCAGACCTATCCAACTATCCACCTATCCACTATCCAGACCTACCCAACTATCCAGACCTATCCAACTATCCAGACCTATCCAACTATCCAGACCTATCCAACTATCCAGACCTATCCAACTATCCAGAACTATCCAGGACCTATCCAACTATCCAGACCTATCCAGACCTATCCAACTATCCAGACCTACCCAACTATCCAGACCTACCCAACTATCCAGACCTACCCAACTATCCAGACCTATCCAACTATCCAGACCTATCCAACATCCAGACCTATCCAACTATCCAGACCTATCCACTATCCAGACCTATCCAGACCTATCCAACTATCCAGGACCTATCCAACTATCCATACCTATCCAAACTATCCAGACCTATCCAGACCTATCCAACTATCCAGACCTATCCAACTACCCAGACATATCCAACTACCCAGGACCTATCCAACTATTCCCAGACTATCCAACTATCCAGACTATTCAAACTGATTCCAGCTCTCCAATCTACCCAGACCTATCCAACTACCCAGACCTATCCAACTACCCAGACCTATCCAACTACCCAGACCTATCCAACTATCCAGACCTATCCAACTACCCAGACCTCTCCAACTACCCAGACCTCTCCAACTACCCCAGACCTATCCAACTATCCAGACCTACCCAAACTATCCAACTATCCAGACCTATCCATACCTATCCAACTATCCGACCTAGCCAGACCTATCCACTATCCAGACCTATCCAGAACCTATCCAACTATCCAGACCTATCCAGACCTATCCAACTATCCAGACCTATCCAACTATCCAGACCTATCCAACTATCCAGACCTACCCAACTATCCAGACCTATCCAACTCTCCAGACCTATCCAACTATCCAGACCTATCCAGCTATCCAGACCTATTCCAACCTATCCAGACCTATCCAACTATCCAGACCTATCCAACTATCCAGACCTATCCAACTACCCAGACCTATCCAACTATCCAGACCTATCCAACTATCCAGACCTACCCAACTATCCAGACCTATCCAACTATCCAGACCTATCCAACTATCCAGACTTACCCAACTATCCAGACCTATCCAACTATCCAGACCTATCCACTATGTTCCCCAACTCACCCTGAGTTGCGATATAAGCGTTGCTCCTCTTGTAGCCGTCCATAAGACTAGCATTGATGTAGTCTGACGTCTTGGAACAACACACACACACACACACACACACACACACACAACACACACATTAGTTTTCAAGTCAAACAAAGCTCAGGTGCATCCTGTTTCCATTGATCATCCTTGAGATTTTTCTACAACTTGATTGGAGTCCACCTGTGGTAAATTCAATTGATTGGACACGATATGGAAAGGCACACACCTGTCTATATAAGGTCCCACAGTTGGACAGTGCATGTCAGAGCAAAAAACCAAGCCATGAAGTTGAAGGAATTGTCCGTAGAGCTCAGAGACAGGATTGTGCCGAGGCACAGATCTGGAGAGGGTACCAAAACATTTCTGCAGCATTAAAGATCCTCAAGAACACACCAAGACTCTTCATAGAGCCGCCCGGCCAAACTGACCAATCAGGAGAGAAGGACCATGGTCAGGGAGGTGACCAAGAACCTGATGGTCACTCTGACAGAGCTCCAAGTTCCTCTGTGGAGATGGGAGAACCTTCCAGAAGGACAACCATCTCTGCAGCACTCCACCAATCAGGCCTTTATGGTAGAGTGGCCAGACGGAAGCCAGTCCTCAGTAAAAGGCACATGACCACCTGCTGGGAGTTTGACAAGACACCTAAAGACTCTCAGACCACAGGAGAAACAAGATTCTTTGGTCTGATGAAACCAAGATTGAACTCTTTGGCCTTAATGCCAAGCGTCACGTCTAGAGAAAACCTGGCACCATCCTTACGGTGAAGCATGGTGGTGGCAGCATCATGCTGTGAGGATGTTTCTCAGCGGCAGGGGACTGGGAGACTAGACAGGATCGAGGGAAAGATGAACGGAGCGAAGTACAGATATCCTTGATGAAAACCTGCTTCCGAGCGTTCAGGACCTCAGACTGGGACGAAGATTCACCTTCCAACAGGACAAAGACCTAAGCACACAGCCAAGACAATGCAGGAGTGGCTTTGGGAAAAGTCTCTGAATGTCCTTGAGTGACCCAGCCAGAGCCCGGACTTGAACCCGATCCAACATCTCTGGAGAGACCTGAAAATAGCTGTGCAGCGACGCTCCCCATCCAACCTGACAGAGCTTGAGAGGATCTGCAGAGAAGAATGGGAGAAACCCCCCAAATACAGGTGTGCCAAAGCTTTTAGTGGTCAAGAAGACGGGGGGGGGGGGGGGGGGGGGGGGGGGGGGGGGGGGGGGGGGGGGTGCAGGTTAGAAGGCGTTGGACTAGTAATTGAAAGGTTTCTAGATCGAATTCCCGAGCTGACAAAGTACAAGTCTGTCGTTCTGCTGGCCCCTGAACAGGGCAGTTAACCCACAGTTCCTAGGCCGTCATTGAAAATAAGAATTGTTCCTTAAACTGACTTGCCTAGTTAAATAGGTTAAAAATAAAACCTCTAGGTTCTGCCAAATGTGATATTTCCGTTATTTTATTTGCCAAAATGTTTTTAAAAAAGGGGTTTTTGCTTTGTCATTATGGGGTCGTGTGATGTCATTATGGGGTCGTGTGATGTCATTATGGGTGTGTTGTGATGTCATTATGGGGTATTGTGATGTCATTATGGGGTATTGTGATGTCATTATGGGGTAGTGTGATGTCATTATGGGTGTGTTGTGATGTCATTATGGGGTATTGTGATGTCATGTATGGGGTAGTGTGATGTCATTATGGGTGTGTTGTCATGTCATTATGGGGTCGTGTGATGGTCATTATGGGTCGTGTGATGTCATTATGGGTCGTGTGATGTCATTATGGGGTAGTGTGATGTCATTATGGGGTAGTGTGATGTCGTTATGGGGTAGTGTGATGTCATTATGGGGTAGTGTGATGTCATTATGGGGTAGTGTGATGTCATTATGGGGTAGTGTGATGTCATTATGGGGTAGTGTGATGTCATTATGGGGTAGTGTGATGTCATTATGGGTGTGTTGTGATGTCATTATGGGTGTGTTGTGATGTCATTATGGGTGGTGTTGTAATGTCATTATGGGTGTGTTGTGATGTCATTATGGGTGTGTTGTGATGTCATTATGGGGTATTGTGTGTAGATTGATGATGGTGAAGAAGAAAAAAATGTCCATTTAGAACAGAGGTTAATTAACGTAACAAAATGGTGGAAAAAGTCCAGAGGTTTGAATACTTTCTGAATGTGGCATAGAGGGGGTGACTCTCCTCCATAAGGGAGTTAACGCACCATTTCTGATAATTATCCTGAAACATACCTCGTCCTCATCGTCACAGAGCTGGCAGAGTCTGACACGTGATTGGTCCAGACAGAGGACATCACTGTACCTGTTCTTGATCTGATTGGACAGCTTTCTACACAGAGGAAGGAAGGAAGTGAAAAGGAGGGAGAGATTAGACTATTAACTGGCATTAAAAAGAGAGAAGAGAGAGAGAGAGAGAGAGAAGAGAGAGAGACAGAGAGACAGAGACAGAGAGACAGAGAGACAAGACAGAGAGACAGAGAGACAGAGAGAGAGCGATGAGATAGAGAGAGATAGAGAGAGCAGAGAGACAGAGAGACAGAGAGAGGAGGGAGAGAGAGAGACAGAGAGACAGAGAGAGGGAGGGAGAGAGAGAGA
>NW_022261984.1:14509151-14534151 GCF_002021735.2 Oncorhynchus kisutch
ACAGAGAGAGAGACAGAGAGAGAGACAGAGAGAGAGACAGGAGAGAGAGACAGAGAGAGAGAGAGAGACAGAGAGAGAGACAGAGAGAGAGACAGAGAGAGAGACAGAGAGAGAGACAGAGAGAGAGACAGAGAGAGAGACAGAGAGAGAGAGAGAGAGGACAGAGAGACTAACTTGCTGTAGTCAAAGCTACCAGTAGGAGGCTCCTTGACAGAGAGACAGAGAGAGAGACAGAGAGAGACAGAGAGAGAGAGAGACAGAGAGAGACAGAGAGAGAGAGACAGAGAGAGACAGAGAGAGAGACTAACTTGCTGTAGTCAAAGCTACCAGTAGGAGGCTCCTTGCGTATCTCTTCATACTCCTGGTAGATTCCTTTCTTCTTCCTCTTCTTCACGTGCTCCACCAGCTCCAACACGTTCATCCCTACCCCGTCAGGCATGTGTACGGACACCTCTTCCTGGGGACAAGGGTCCTCGTCCGGGTGTGACGCGCCGCAGAGAGACGGCGGGGGTTGAGGGTGGCGTGGGAGAGACTTCTGAGGGAGAGGAAGGCACCCCATTCTACCTCATCCTCTTCCTCCTCTCCTTCCCGATCTTCCTCGTTCGCTGTTCCGCCGTCGAGGGTTTCTGACCCGACACTCATCGTAATTCCTACTACTTTGTGATGGGGTGTGTCCGGGGGCGTGTCCGACTGGGGAGGGGGCTGGCGACCATTCACGCTGTTAGCATTGGGGCTAGCGCCGCTAACAACCCCAAACAACGTTATTAACCCCAAACCCTGCCTTCACCCCGTAGTTACGGGCAGAACCGTTCCAATGTTGGGGATTCCTCTGTGGTCCAGAGCTCTGGGGGCTGTTCTGGGCCCGGCCTCGAGTCCTGCCGTTCCCTGTACCACAGTGGACGTGTGGGTTAGCATTACTGTCGTCGTAGCAGTTGGAATTAGCCGTAGCCGCTAACGCTAGCTCGGAGGCTAACAGCAGCGGCGAATCTGAGTGGGAGTCTATGGAGGTTTGCGTAGCGGCTAACGTAGCGGCGGCGTTAGCGTTGTGTGGCTCCAGGCTGTACGAGAGCAACAGGCTGCCCACGCAGTCGTGTGTGTCGTGCGGGTGTGTGCTCGCGTCGCCTGGGGCGGCGTGTGTGTTGACGCAGGACTGTATCCAGGCAACGTGGCTATACTGGGAGGTTCCGTCCAGGTGTTCCGGAAGAGAAGAGACTGGGATGTAATTGGACAGTTCGTGGGCCTTCACTGTACACACCTGGGGGAGGGAGAGAGAGGGAGACTGTTACGTACACACACACACACACGAGAGACATGGTATCGCACCAACACAGTGACCATCTCAACACACACACACACGGTCGTACCCTCTCTCTCAGCTTCTCACGTACGAAGAGTCTGAGGACGGCGAAGGGAGCTCTGAACCAGAGAGGAGACGACACGATGAACACACACTTCAGACGCGCTGGGAACGCACCCTAGGAGAGACACACACACACACACACACACACACACACAGGTAACGAGTGAATGGAAAAAGAGAGAAAAAGACAAGAGGGGAAGAAAGAAGGAGAGAGAGGATGATGAAGAGGAGAGGAAGAGAGGAAGATGAAGAGAGGAGAGGAAGAGAGGAAGATGAAGAGAGGAGAGGAAGAGAGGAGAGGAAGAGAGGATGATGAAGAGGAGAGGAAGTACTACTATAGACCAGAGCCCTATTCCCTATATAGTGGCACTACTATAGACCAGGGCCCTATTCCCTATATAGTGAACTACTATAGACCAGAGCCCTATTCCCTATATAGTGGTACTACTATAGATCAGAGCCCTATTCCCTATATAGTGGTACTACTATAGACCAGAGCCTTATTCCCTATATAGTACACTACTATAGACCAGAGCCCTATTCCCTATATAGTGGTACTACTATAGACCAGAGCCCTATTCCCTATATAGTGGTACTACTATAGACCAGAGCCCTATTCCCTATATAGTGGTACTACTATAGACCAGAGCCCTATTCCCTATATAGTGGTACTACTATAGACCAGAGCCCTATTCCCTATATAGTGGTACTACTATAGACCAGAGCCCTATTCCCTATATAGTGGCACTACTATAGACCAGGGCCCTATTCCCTATATAGTGGTACTACTATAGACCAGAGCCCTATTCCCTATATAGTGGTACTACTATAGACCAGAGCCCTATTCCCTATATAGTGGTACTACTATAGACCAGAGCCCTATTCCCTATATAGTGGTACTACTATAGACCAGAGCCCTATTCCCTATATAGTGGTACTACTTGTGACCAGGGCCCTATTCCCTATATAGTGAACTACCTAGTGACCAGAGCCCTATTCCCTATATAGTGGTACTACTATAGACCAGAGCCCTATTCCCAATATAGTACACTACTAGTGACCATAGCCCTATTCCCTATATAGTGCACTACTTAAGACCAGGACCCTATTCCCTATATAGTGGTACTACTATAGACCAGAGCCCTATTCCCTATATAGTGCACTACTAGTGACCAGGACCCTATTCCCTATATAGTGCACTACTAATGACCAGAGTAATGTACTATATAAGGTATGATGCATCGAGGACATTGACTGGGTTCTGGTAACACGGCCCATTGACTGGGTTCTGGTAACACGGCCCATGACTGGGTTCTGGTAACGGCCGTTGACTTGGTTCTGGTAACACGGCCCATTGACCTGGGTTCTGGTAACACGGCCCATTGACTGGGTTCTGGTAACACGGCCCATTGACTGGGTTCTGGTAACACGGCCCATTGACTGGGTTCTGGTAACACGGCCCCATTGACTGGGTTCTGGTAACACGGCCCATTGACTGGGTTCTGGTAACACGGCCCATTGACTGGGTTCTGGTAACACGGCCCATTGACTGGGTTCTGGTAACACGGCCCATTGACTGGGTTCTGGTAACACGGCCCATTGACTGGGTTCTGGTAACACGGCCCATTGACTGGGTTCTGGTAACACGGCCCATTGACTGGGTTCTGGTAACACGGCCCATTGACTGGGTTCTGGTAACACGGCCCATTGACTGGGTTCTGGTAACACGGCCCATGACTGGGTTCTGGTAACACGGCCCATTGACTGGGTTCTGGTAACGCGGCCATTGACTGGGTTCTGGTAACGCGGCCATTGACTGGGTTCTGGTAACGCGGCCCATTGACTGGGTTCTGGTAACGCGGCCCATTGACTGGGTTCTGGTAACGCGGCCCATTGACTGGGTTCTGGTTAACGCGGCCCATTGACTGGGTTCTGGTAACGCGGGCCCATTGACTGGGTTCTGGTAACACGGCCCATTCACTGGGTTCTGGTAACACGGCCCATTCACTGGGTTCTGGTAACACGGCCCATTGACCGGGTTCTGGTCTATGGGCCGGGTTCTGGGACAGGGAGTCATTTGGGACAGGGAGTCATTTGGGACAGGGAGTCATTTGGACAGGGAGTCATTTGGGACAGGGAGTCATTTGGGACAGGGAGTCATTTGGGACAGGGAGTCATTTGGGACAGGGCGTCATTGGGACAGGGCGTCATTTGCGACAGGGCGTCATTTGCGACAGGGAGTCATTTGCGACAGGGAGTCATTTGCGACAGGGAGTCATTTGCGACAGGGAGTCATTTGCGACAGGGAGTCATTTGCGACAGGGAGTCATTTGCGACAGGGAGTCATTTGGGACAGGAGTCATTTGGGACAGGGAGTCATTTGGGACAGGGAGTCATTTGGGACAGGGGGTCATTTGGGACAGGGGGTCATTTGGGACAGGGGGTCATTTGCGACAGGGGGTCATTTGGGACAGGGGGTCATTTGCGACAGGGCGTCATTTGCGACAGGGCGTCATTTGGGACAGGGAGTCATTTGGGACAGGGAGTCATTTGCGACAGGGAGTCATTTGCGACAGGGAGTCATTTGGGACACAGGCGGTGTGTTACCTTGAGGAGGTCGAGGATCTTGACACAGAGCTCATAGTCAAAGTTCCCATAGCTGGAGTTGGTCATGTCATAGATGAATATTAAACCATCTCTCTGGGTGTCAACACTGGAGAGAGGAAGGGAGGGAGAGAGGAAGGGAGGGAGAGAGGGGGAGGTGAGTTATCTGTTATGTACATAAAAGGATTGAGAGGTGAAGGAGAGAGGGACAGAATAGGACTAATTAAGGAGAGAGAGAATAGGACTAATTAAGGAGAGAGGGACAGAATAGGACTAATTAAGGAGAGAGAGAATAGGACTAATTAAGGAGAGAGGGAGAGAGAGAACAGGACTAATTAAGGAGAGAGAGGACTAATAAAGGAGAGAGAGGACTAATAAAGGAGAGAGAGGACTAATTAAGGAGCGAGGAAGAGGACTAATTAAGGAGAGAGGAAGAGGACTAATTAAGGAGAGAGAGAGAATAGGACTAATTAAGGAGAGAGAATAGGACTAATTAAGGAGAGAAAATAGGACTAATTAAGGAGAGAGAGAGAGAATAGGACTAATTAAGGAGAGAGAGAGAGAATAGGACTAATTAAGGAGAGAGGGAAAATATGACAAATTAAGGAGGAAGATTAGGACTAATTAAGGAGGGAGAAGAGGACTAATTAAGGAGGGAGAAGAGGACTAATTAAGGAGGGAGAAGAGGACTAATTAAGGAGGGAGAAGAGGACTAATTAAGGAGGGAGAAGAGGACTAATTAAGGAGGGAGAAGAGGACTAATTAAGGAGAGAGAATAGGACTAATTAAGGAGAGAAAATAGGACTAATTAAGGAGAGAGAGAGAGAATATGACTAATTAAGGAGAGAGAGAGAGAATAGGACTAATTAAGGAGAGAGGGAAAATATGACAAATTAAGGAGGAAGATTAGGACTAATTAAGGAGGGAGAAGAGGACTAATTAAGGAGGGAGTAGAGGACTAATTAAGGAGGGAGAAGAGGACTAATTAAGGAGGGAGAAGAGGACTAATTAAGGAGGGAGAAGAGGACTAATTAAGGAGGGAGAAGAGGACTAATTAAGGAGAGAGGAAGAGGACTAATTAAGGAGAGAGGAAGAGGACTAATTAAGGAGAGAGGAAGAGGACTAATTAAGGAGAGAGGAAGAGGACTGATTAAGGAGAGAGGAAGAGGACTGATTAAGGAGAGGGGAAGAGGACTAATTAAGGAGAGAGAGAGAGAATGGGACTAATTAAGGAGAGAGAATAGGACTAATTAAGGAGAGAGAATAGGACTAATTAAGGAGAGAGAATAGGACTAATTAAGGAGAGAGAATAGGACTAATTAAGGAGAGAGAATAGGACTAATTAAGGAGAGAGAATAGGACTAATTAAGGAGAGAGAATAGGACCAATTAAGGAGAGAGAATAGGACCAATTAAGGAGAGAGAGCGAGAATAGGACTAATTAAGGAGAGGAGCGAGAATAGGACTAATTAAGGAGAGAGGGAGAATAGGACTAATTAAGGAGAGAGGGAGAATAGGACTAATTAAGGAGAGGGAGAATAGGACTAATTAAGGAGAGAGGGAGAATAGGACTAATTAAGGAGAGAGAGAGAGATAATAGGACTAATTAAGGAGAGAGAATAGGACTAATTAAGGAGAGAGAGAGAATAGGACTAATTAAGGAGAGAGAGAATAGGACTAATTAAGGAGAGAAAATAGGACTAATTAAGGAGAGAAAAATAGGACTAATTAAGGAGAGAGAGAGAGAATAGGACTAATTAAGGAGAGGGAGAATAGGACTAATTAAGGAGGAAGAAATAGGACTAATTAAGGAGGAAGAATAGGACTAATTAAGGAGGAAGAATAGGACTAATTAAGGAGGGAGAATAGGACTAATTAAGGAGGGAGAATAGGACAAATTAAGGAGGGAGAAGAGGGACTAATTAAGGAGAGAGAAGAGGACTAATTAAGGAGAGAGGAAGAGGACTAATTAAGGAGCGAGAAGAGGACTAATTAAGGAGAGAGAGAGAATAGGACTAATTAAGGAGAGAGAATAGGACTAATTAAGGAGAGAAAATAGGACTAATTAAGGAGAGAGAGAGAGAATAGGACTAATTAAGGAGAGAGAGAGAGAATAGGACTAATTAAGGAGAGAGGGAGAATATGACTAATTAAGGAGAAGAATAGGACTATTAAGGAGGAAGAATAGGACTAATTAAGGAGGAGAATAGGACAATTAAGAGAGGGGAAGAGGACTAATTAAGGAGAGAGGAAGAGGACTAATTAAGGAGAGAGGAAGAGGACTAATTAAGGAGAGAGGAAGAGGACTAATTAAGGAGAGAGGAAGAGGACTAATTAAGGAGAGAGGAAGAGGACTAATTAAGGAGAGAGGAAGAGGACTAATTAAGGAGAGAGGAAGAGGACTAATTAAGGAGAGAGGAAGAGGACTAATTAAGGAGAGAGGAAGAGGACTAATTAAGGAGAGAGGAAGAGGACTAATTAAGGAGAGAGGAAGAGGACTAATTAAGGAGAGAGGAAGAGGACTAATTAAGGAGAGAGGAAGAGGACTAATTAAGGAGAGAGGAAGAGGACTAATTAAGGAGAGAGGAAGAGGACTAATTAAGGAGAGAGGAAGAGGACTAATTAAGGAGAGAGGAAGAGGACTAATTAAGGAGAGAGGAAGAGGACTAATTAAGGAGAGAGGAAGAGGACTGATTAAGGAGAGAGGAAGAGGACTAATTAAGGAGAGAGGAAGAGGACTGATTAAGGAGAGAGGAAGAGGACTGATTAAGGAGAGGGGAAGAGGACTAATTAAGGAGAGAGAGAATGGGACTAATTAAGGAGAGAGAATATGACTAATTAAGGAGAGAGAATAGGACTAATTAAGGAGAGAGAATAGGACTAATTAAGGAGAGAGAATAGGACTAATTAAGGAGAGAGAATAGGACTAATTAAGGAGAGAGAGAGAATAGGACTAATTAAGGAGAGAGAATAGGACTAATTAAGGAGAGAGAATAGGACTAATTAAGGAGAGAGAGAGAATAGGACTAATTAAGGAGAGAGAGAGAATAGGACTAATTAAGGAGAGAGAGAGAATAGGACTAATTAAGGAGGGAGGGAGAATAGGACTAATTAAGGAGGGAGGGAGAATAGGACTAATTAAGGAGGGAGGGAGAATAGGACTAATTAAGGAGGGAGGGAGAATAGGACTAATTAAGGAGGGAGAATAGGACTAATTAAGGAGGGAGGAAGAGGACTAATTAAGGAGAGAGGAAGAGGACTAATTAAAGAGAGAGGAAAATGACTAATTAAGGAGAGAGGAAGAGGACTAATTAAGGAGAGAGGAAGAGGACTAATTAAGGAGAGAGAATAGGACTAATTAAGGAGAGAGAATAGGACTAATTAAGGAGAGAGAATAGGACTAATTAAGGAGAGAGAATAGGACTAATTAAGGAGAGAGAGAATAGGACTAATTAAGGAGAGAGAGAATAGGACTAATTAAGGAGAGAGAGAATAGGACTAATTAAGGAGAGAGAGAATATGACTAATTAAGGAGAGAGAGAGAATAGGACTAATTAAGGAGAGAGAGAGAATAGGACTAATTAGGGAGAGAGGGAGAATAGGACTAATTAAGGAGGGAGAATAGGACTAATTAAGGAGGGAGAATAGAACTAATTAAGGAGAGAGGAAGAGGACTAATTAAGGAGAGAGGAAGAGGACTAATTAAGGAGAGGAAGAGGACTAATTAAGGAGAGAGGAAGAGGACTAATTAAGGAGAGGGGAAGAGGACTAATTAAGGAGAGAGAGAGAATAGGACTAATTAAGGAGAGAGAGAGAGAATGGGACTAATTAAGGAGAGAGAGAATAGGACTAATTAAGGAGAGAGGGAGAATAGGACTAATTAAGGAGGGAGGGAGAATAGGACTAATTAAGGAGGGAGAATAGGACTAATTAAGGAGGGAGAATAGGACTAATTAAGGAGGGAGAATAGGACTAATTAAGGAGGGAGAATAGAACTAATTAAGGAGAGAGGAAGAGGACTAATTAAGGAGAGAGGAAGAGGACTAATTAAGGAGAGGAAGAGGACTAATTAAGGAGAGAGGAAGAGGACTAATTAAGGAGAGGGGAAGAGGACTAATTAAGGGGAGAGAGAGAATAGGACTAATTAAGGAGAGAGAGAGAGAATGGGACTAATTAAGGAGAGAGAGAATAGGACTAATTAAGGAGAGAGGGAGAATAGGACTAATTAAGGAGGGAGAATAGGACTAATTAAGGAGGGAGAATAGGACTAATTAAGGAGGGAGAATAGGACTAATTAAGGAGGGAGAATAGGACTAATTAAGGAGGGAGAATAGGACTAATTAAGGAGGGAGAATAGGACTAATTAAGGAGGGAGAATATAACTAATTAAGGAGAGAGGAAGAGGACTAATTAAGGAGAGAGGAAGAGGACTAATTAAGGAGAGGAAGAGGACTAATTAAGGAGAGAGGAAGAGGACTAATTAAGGAGAGGGGAAGAGGACTAATTAAGGAGAGAGAGAGAATGGGACTAATTAAGGAGAGAGAGAGAATGGGACTAATTAAGGAGAGAGAGAGAATGGGACTAATTAAGATAAGGAGAGAGAGAGAATGGGACTAATTAAGGAGAGAGAGAGAATGGGACTAATTAAGGAGAGAGAATGGGACTAATTAAGGAGAGAGAATAGGACTAATTAAGGAGAGAGAATAGGACTAATTAAGGAGAGAGAATAGGACTAATTAAGGAGAGAGAATAGGACTAATTAAGGAGAGAGAATAGGACTAATTAAGGAGAGAGAGAGAATAGGACTAATTAAGGAGAGAGAGAGAATAGGACTAATTAAGGAGAGAGAGAGAATAGGACTAATTAAGGAGAGAGGGAGAATAGGACTAATTAAGGAGGGAGGGAGAATATGACTAATTAAGGAGGGAGAATAGGACTAATTAAGGAGGGAGAATAGGACTAATTAAGGAGGGAGAATAGGACTAATTAAGGAGGGAGAATAGGACTAATTAAGGAGGGAGAATATAACTAATTAAGGAGAGAGAGAATATAACTAATTAAGGAGAGAGAGAATAGGTCTAATTAAGGAGAGAGAGGGAGAATAGGACTAATTAAGGAGAGAGAGGGAGAATAGGACTAATTAAGGAGAGAGAGGGGGAGAATAGGACTAATTAAGGAGAGAGAGGGAGAGAATAGGACTAATTAAGGAGAGAGAGAGAGAATAGGACTAATTAAGGAGAGAGAATAGGACTAATTAAGGAGAGAGAGGGAGAATAGGACTAATTAAGGAGAGAGAGGGAGAATAGGACTAATTAAGGAGAGAGGGAGGGAGAATAGGACTA
The DNA here is from genome assembly GCF_002021735.2 of Oncorhynchus kisutch. Taxonomy (NCBI): domain Eukaryota; kingdom Metazoa; phylum Chordata; class Actinopteri; order Salmoniformes; family Salmonidae; genus Oncorhynchus; species Oncorhynchus kisutch. The sequence continues at coordinate 14,518,457 of NW_022261984.1, forward strand.
ATTAAGGAGAGAGGGAGGGAGAATAGGACTAATTAAGGAGAGAGGGAGAGAATAGGACTAATTAAGGAGAGAGAGAGAGTAGGACTAATTAAGGAGAGAGAGAGAGGACTAATTAAGGAGAGAGAGAGGAGGACTAATTAAGGAAAGAGAGAGTAGGACTAATTAAGGAGAGAGAGAGTAGGACTAATTAAGGAGAGAGAGAATAGGACCCATTAAGGAGAGAGAGAGAGAATAGGACTAATTAAGGAGAGAGAGAGAGAATATGACTAATTAAGGAGAGAGAGAGAGTAGGACTAATTAAGGAGAGAGAGAGAAGGACTAATTAAGGAGAGAGAGAGAGAAGGACTAATTAAGGAGAGAGAGAGAAGGACTAATTAAGGAGAGAGAGAGAGAGAATAGGACTCATTAAGGATAGAGGGAGAGACTAGGACTAATTAAGGAGAGAGAGAGAGAATAGGACTAATTAAGGAGAGAGAGAGAGAGAATAGGACTAATTAAGGAGAGAGAGAGAGAGAATAGGACTAATTAAGGAGAGAGAGAGAGAATATGACTAATTATGGAGAGAGAGAAAATGACTAATTAAGGAGAGAGGAAGAGAATAGGACTAATTAAGGAGAGAGAGAGAATAGGACTAATTAAGGAGAGAGAGAGAGAGAGAAGGACTAATTAAGGAGAGAGAGAGAGACTAGGACTAATTAAGGATAGAGGGAGAGACTAGGACTAATTAAGGAGAGAGAGAATAGGACTAATTAAGGAGAGAGAGAGAGTAGGACTAATTAAGGAGAGAGAGAGAGGACTAATTAAGGAGAGAGAGAGGACTAATTAAGGAGAGAGAGAGAGAGAGAATATGACTAATTAAGGAGAGAGAGAGAGAATATGACTAATTAAGGAGAGAGAGAGAATATGACTAATTAAGGAGAGAGAGAGAATATGACTAATTAAGGAGAGAGAGAGAGAATAGGACTAATTAAGGAGAGAGAGAGAGAATAGGACTAATTAAGGAGGGAGAGAATATGACTAATTAAGGAGAGAGGGAGAGAATAGGACTAATTAAGGAGAGAGAGAGAGAATATGACTAATTAAGGAGAGAGAGAGAGTAGGGACTAATTAAGGAGAGAGAGAGAGGACTAATTAAGGAGAGAGAGAGTAGGACTAATTAAGGAGAGAGAGAGTAGGACTAATTAAGGAAAGAGAGAGTAGGACTAATTAAGGAGAGAGAGAATATGACTAATTAAGGAGAGAGAGAGAGAAGGACTAATTAAGGAGAGAGAGAGTAGGACTAATTAAGGAGAGAGAGGTAGGACTAATTAAGGAAAGAGAGAGAATATACTAATTAAGGAGAGAGAGAGAGAGGAGGACTAATTAAGGAGAGAGAGAGAGAGAATAGGACTAATTAAATAGAGAGAGAGAGAATATTACTAATTAAGGAGAGAGAGAGAGAGAGAATGACTAATTAAGGAAAGAGAGTAGGACTAATTAAGGAGAGAGAGAGTAGGACCCATTAAGGAGAGAGAGAGAGAGAATATGACTAATTAAGGGAGAGAGAGGAATATGACTAATTAGGAGAGAGAGAATAGGACTAATTAAGGAGAGAGGGAGAGAATAGGACTAATTAAGGAGGAGAGGGAGAGAATAGGACTAATTAAGGAGGAGATGAGAGAGTAGGACTAATTAAGGAGAGAGAGAGTAGGACTAATTAAGGAGAGAGAGAGGACTAATTATGGAGAGAGAGAGAATATGACTAATTAAGGAGAGAGAGAGAGAGAATATGACTAATTAAGGAGAGAGAGAGAGAATAGGACTAATTAAGGAGAGAGGGAGAGAATAGGACTAATTAAGGAGAGAGGGAGAGAATAGGACTAATTAAGGAGGAGAGAGAGAGTAGGACTAATTAAGGAAGAGAGAGAGGAGACTATTATTAAGGAGAGAGAGAGAGGACTAATTAAGGAGAGAGAGAGGAGGACTAATTAAGGAAAGAGAGAGTAGGACTAATTAAGGAGAGAGAGAGTAGGACTAATTAAGGAGAGAGAGAATAGGACCCATTAAGGAGAGAGAGAGAGATAGGACTAATTAAGGAGAGAGAGAGAGAGAGGAGATATGACTATTAGGAGAGAGAGAGAGTAGACTAATTAAGGAGAGAGAGAAAGAGAATAGGACTCATTACGGATAGAGGGAAGAGACTAGGACTAAGTAAGGAGAGAGAGAGAGAATAGGACTAATTAAGGAGAGAGAGAGAAGAAGAATACAGGACTAATTAAGGAGAGAGAGAGAGAGAATAGGACTAATTAATGTGAGGAAGAGAGAAAATAGGACTAATTAAGGAGAGAGAGAGAGAGAATAGGACTAATTAAGGAGAGAGAGAGAGAAGGACTAATTAAGGAGAGAGAGAGTAGGACTAATTAAGGAGAGAGAGAGAAGGACTAATTAAGGAGAGAGAGAGTAGGACTAATTAAGGAGAGAGAGGACTAATTAAGGAAAGAGAGAGTAGGACTAATTAAGGAGAGAGAGAGATAATAGGACTAATTAAGGAGAGAGAGAGAGAATAGGACTAATTAAGGAGAGAGAGAGAATAGGACTAATTAAGGAGAGAGAGAGAATAGGACTAATTAAGGAGAGAGAGAATAGGACTAATTAAGGAGAGAGAGAATAGGACTAATTAAGGAGAGAGAGAATAGGACCAATTAAGGAGAGAGAGCGAGAATAGGACTAATTAAGGAGAGAGAGCGAGAATAGGACTAATTAAGGAGAGAGGGAGAATAGGACTAATTAAGGAGAGGGAGAATAGGACTAATTAAGGAGAGAGGGAGAATAGGACTAATTAAGGAGAGAGGGAGAATAGGACAAATTAAGGAGAGAGAGAGAATAGGACAAATTAAGGAGAGAGAGAATAGGACTAATTAAGGAGAGAGAGAGAATAGGACAAATTAAGGAGAGAGAGAAAAGGACTAATTAAGGAGAGAGAGAGAATAGGACTAATTAAGTGAGAGAGAGAGAATAGGACTAATTAAGGAGAGAGAGAAATAAAAAGAGAGAATTAATGTATTGCAGGGGGGGGTTACCTCTCGATGGCTTTGTCCAGCTGAAAGATGATGGCCTGCAGCACACCCTATGGTTAGTGACGTCAGAGCGGGTGAGACGAGCGGTGAACAGAGCCAGAGCATCACCCTTAGCATCACGACCAGGCTGAAACACACAGAGCTTTACTGTAAAACACAGCATTCTAGCAAACCTTTACCTAGTCCTCATGACCTTTACTGTAAACACAGCATTCTAGCAAACCTTTACTGTAAACACAACAGACCGCATTCTAGCAGATCTTTATTTTACAGAGCTCCTGAACTTTACTGTAAACACAACAGACACTATTCTAGTAGATCTTTACTTAGTCCTCATGAACTTTACTGTAAACAGAACAGACCGCATTCTAGTAAACCTTTACTTAGTCCTCATGACCTTTACTGTAAACACAACAGACACTATTCTAGTAGATCTTTACTTAGTCCTCATGAACTTTACTGTAAACACAACAGACCGCATTCTAGTAAACCTTTACTTAGTCCTCATGACCTTTACTGTAAACACAACAGACAGCATTTTCTACCTCTTCTCACATCCTCCCTCTTCACTTCAGTCTTTCTATCTCTCCCCTTTCCCTCGCTCCCTCCCTCCTCCTCCTCCTCAATTCCTCCCCTCTTCACACTCTCTCCCTCTCTCTCTCTTTCTATCTCTCCCCCCTCCTCCTCACTCCCTCCCTCCCTCCCCCTTCTCGGTCTAATTGGTGAGGGTTTGTTCAGACAGCCCCATTCATCATAAGACAAACCCTCAGAGGGGAAAGAAGAGGAGAGAGAGAAGAAGGAGTCAGACGGGAGGGCGAGAGGGCCTGCTGCCTGTCAGCTCAACTCTTCTCCTCTTTTTCCTCCTTCTTCTGCTCATAGACGTCCGTTTTTCCAGGGAGAGAATGTAAGACACATTAGTTGGGTTATTAACAAGCGGCCTCTGTTCCTGTCACTGTTGTCAGACACACACACAAACGACTTGAGGGAGGGGAGCTCCAAAATGGAGGCCAAGAGGCCAAAAATGACCCGAGAGAAACAGAATCCCCTGGCAAACTGACGCTGTTCAGTCTACAGGTTAAATTGCCCCCATTGTATGTTCTTTAGTCGTCTTCTTTATCCAACACAACTATCACTATGCTCACAGTCCACAGAGACTATTCTGACAGGGATTTCTCTCCTGCTGCTCCTCTGCTGATGTCTGCTGGAGTAAAACGTGTGTTTTCATCAGCCCCATTCAGTCAGCCCCCATTCAGTCAGCCCCCATTCAGTCAGCAACCATTCAGTCAGCCACCCCATTCAGTCAGCCCCATTCAATTCAGTCAGCCCCCATTCAGTCAGCCCCCATTCAGTCAGCAACCATTCAGTCAGCAACCATTCAGTCAGCAACCATTCAGTCAGCAACCATTCAGTCAGCAACCATTCAGTCAGCAACCATTCAGTCAGCAACCATTCAGTCAGCCCCATTCAGTCAGCCCCATTCAGTCAGCAACCATTCAGTCAGCCCACATTCAGTCAGCCCACATTCAGTCAGCCCCCATTCAGTCAGCCCCCATTCAGTCAGCCCCCATTCAGTCAGCCCCCATTCAGTCAGCCCCCATTCTAAATACAATCGTGTGTTAAAAACTGTTTTGGCGCAAAGATTAAAAAGAGCAACTACTTTAATTTCTCAACTGGTAATTGAAGCTCGCCCTCCCATTCAGGTACGGGCAACCAGCTCCCCTCCCATTCAGGTACGGGCAACCAGCTCCCCTCCCATTCAGGTACGGGCAACCAGCTCCCCTCCCATTCAGGTAGGGGCAACCAGCTCCCCTCCCATTCAGGTACGGGCAACCAGCTCCCCTCCCATTCAGGTACGGGCAACCAGCTCCCCTCCCATTCAGGTAGGGGCAACCAGCTCCCCTCCCATTCAGGTAGGGGCAAAGCTCCCCTCCCATCAGGGGCAACCAGCTTCCCTCCCATTCAGGTACGGGCAACCAGCTCCCCTCCCATTCAGGTACGGCAACCAGCTCCCCTCCCATTCAGGTACGGGCAACCAGCTCCCCTCCCATTCAGGTACGGGCAACCAGCTCCCCTCCCATTCAGTACGGCAAACCAGCTCCCCTCCCATTCAGGTACGGGCAACCAGCTCCCCTCCCATTCAGGTACGGGCAACCAGCTCCCTCCCATTCAGGTACGGGCAACCAGCTCCCCTCCCATTCAGTAGGGGCAACCAGCTCCCCTCCCATTCAGGTACGGCAACCCAGCTCCCCTCCATTCAGGTAGGGGGCAACCAGCTCCCCTCCCATTCAGGTACGGGCAACCAGCTCCCCTCCCATTCAGGTACGGGCAACCAGCTCCCCTCCCATTCAGGTACGGGCAACCAGCTCCCCTTCCCATTCAAGGTACGGGCAACCAGCTCCCCTCCCATTCAGGTACGGGCAACCAGCTCCCCTCCCATTCAGGTACGGGCAACCAGCTCCCCTCCCATCAGTACGGGCAACCACTCCCTCCATTCAGGTACGGGCAACCAGCTCCCCTCCCTTCGTCGGGCAACCAGCCCCTCCATTCAGGTACGGGCAACCAGCTCCCCTCCCATTCAGATACGGGCAACCAGCTCCCCTCCCATTCAGGTACGGGCAACCAGCTCCCCTCCCATTCAGGTACGGCAACCAGCTCCCCTCCTATTCAGGTAGGGCAACCAGCTCCCATCCCATTCAGATATGGGCAACCAGCCCTCCTCCCATTCAGGTACGGGCAACCAGCTGCCCTCCCACTCAGGTACGGGCAACCAGACCTCCTCCCACTCAGGTACGGGCAACCAGCTCCCCTTCCACTCAGGTACGGGCAACCAGCTCCCCTCCCACTCAGGTACGGGCAACCAGCCCTCCTCCCATTCAGGTACGGGCAACCAGCTCCCCTCCCATTCAGGTAGGGGCAACCAGCTCCCCTCCCATTCAGGTAGGGGTAACCAGCTCCCCTCCCACTCAGGTAGGGGCAACCAGCTCCCCTCCCCTCCCACTCAGGTAGGGGCAACCAGCTCCCCTCCCACTCAGGTAGGGGCAACCAGCTCCCCTCCCACTCAGGTAGGGGCAACCAGCTCCCCTCCCATTCAGGTAGGGGCAACCAGCTCCCCTCCCACTCAGGTAGGGGCAACCAGCTCCCCTCCCCTCCCATTCAGGTAGGGGCAACCAGCTCCCCTCCCCTCCCATTCAGGTAGGGGCAACCAGCTCCCCTCCCCTCCCATTCAGGTAGGGGCAACCAGCTCCCCTCCCCTCCCATTCAGGTAGGGGCAACCAGCTCCCCTCCCCTCCCACTCAGGTACGGGCAACCAGCTCCCCTCCCCTCCCACTCAGGTACGGGCAACCAGCTCCCCACCCACTCAGGTACGGGCAACCAGCTCCCCTCCCATTCAGGTAGGGGCAACCAGCTCCCCTCCCATTCAGGTAGGGGCAACCAGCTCCCCTCCCACTCAGGTAGGGGAAACCAGCTCCCCTCCCCTCCCACTCAGGTATGGGCAACCAGCTCCCCTCCCACTCAGGTAGGGGAAACCAGCTCCCCTCCCCTCCCACTCAGGTAGTGGCAACCAGCTCCCCTCCCCTCCCACTCAGGTAGGGGCAACCAGCTCCCCTCCCATTCAGGTAGGGGCAACCAGCTCCCCTCCCACTCAGGTAGGGGCAACCAGCTCCCCTCCCCTCCCATTCAGGTAGGGGCAACCAGCTCCCCTCCCCTCCCATTCAGGTAGGGGCAACCAGCTCCCCTCCCCTCCCCTCCCACTCAGGTAGGGGCAACCAGCTCCCCTCCCCTCCCACTCAGGTAGGGGCAACCAGCTCCCCTCCCATTCAGGTAGGGGCAACCAGCTCCCCTCCCATTCAGGTAGGGGCAACCAGCTCCCCTCCCCTCCCATTCAGGTAGGGGCAACCAGCTCCCCTCCCCTCCCATTCAGGTAGGGGCAACCAGCTCCCCTCCCCTCCCATTCAGGTAGGGGCAACCAGCTCAGCTCCCCTCCCATTCAGGTAGGGGCAACCAGCTCAGCTCCCCTCCCCTCCCATTCAGGTAGGGGCAACCAGCTCAGCTCCCCTCCCCTCCCATTCAGGTAGGGGCAACCAGCTCCCCTCCCCTCCCATTCAGGTAGGGGCAACCATCTCCCCTCCCCTCCCCTCCCATTCAGGTAGGGGCAACCAGCTCCCCTCCCCTCCCATTCAGGTAGGTGCAACCAGCTCCCCTCCCACTCAGGTACGGGCAACCAGCTCCCCTCCCACTCAGGTACGGGCAACCAGCTCCCCTCCCACTCAGGTACGGGCAACCAGCTCCCCTCCCACTCAGATACGGACAACCAGCTCCCCTCCCATTCAGGTACGGGCAACCAGCTCCCCTCCCATTCAGGTAGGGGCAACCAGCTCCCCTCCCACTCAGGTATGGGCAACCAGCTCCCCTCCCACTCAGGTACGGGCAACCAGCCCTCCTCCCATTCAGGTAGGGGCAACCAGCTCCCCTCCCATTCAGATACGGGCAACCAGCCCTCCTCCCATTCAGGTACGGGCAACCAGCTCCCCTCCCATTCAGGTAGGGGCAACCAGCTCCCCTCCCCTTCAGGTACGGGCAACCAGCTCCCCTCCCCTCCCATTCAGGTACGGGCAACCAGCCCTCCCTCCCCTCCCATTCAGGTAGGGGCAACCAGCCCTCCTCCCATTCAGGTAGGGGCAACCAGCTCCCCTCCCACTCAGGAAGGGCAAACAGCTCCCCTCCCACTCAGGTACGGGCAAACAGCTCCCCTCCCACTCAGGTACGGGCAAACAGCTCCCCTCCCACTCAGGTACGGGCAAACAGCTCCCCTCCCACTCAGGTACGGGCAAACAGCTCCCCTCCCACTCAGGTACAGGCAACCAGCTCCCCTCCCCTCCCATTCAGGTAGGGGAAACCAGCTCCCCTCCCACTCAGGTACGGGCAACCAGCTCCCCTCCCATTCAGATACGGGCAACCAGCTCCCCTCCCATTCAGATACGGGCAACCAGCTCCCCTCCCATTCAGATACGGGCAACCAGCTCCCCTCCCCTCCCATTCAGGTACGGGCAACCAGCTCCCCTCCCCTCCCATTCAGGTATGGGCAACCAGCTCCCCTCCCATTCAGGTAAGGCAACCAGCTCCCCTCCATTCAGGTACGGGCAACCAGCTCCCCTCCCACTCAGGTAGGGGCAACCAGCTCCCCTCCCACTCAGGTAGGGGCAACCAGCTCCCCTCCCACTCAGGTACGGGCAACCAGCTCCCTACCCACTCAGGTAGGGGCAACCAGCTCCCCTCCCACTCAGGTAGGGGCAACCAGCTCCCCTCCCATTCAGGTAGGGGCAACCAGCTCCCCTCCCACTCAGGTAGGGGCAACCAGCTCCCCTCCCACTCAGGTAGGGGCAACCAGCTCCCCTCCCACTCAGGTAGGGGCAACCAGCTCCCCTCCCACTCAGGTAGGGGCAACCAGCTCCCCTCCCACTCAGGTAGGGGCAACCAGCTCCCCTCCCACTCAGGTAGGGGCAACCAGCTCCCCTCCCACTCAGGTAGGGGCAACCAGCTCCCCTCCCACTCAGGTAGGGGCAACCAGCTCCCCTCCCACTCAGGTAGGGGCAACCAGCTCCCCTCCCATTCAGGTAGGGGCAACCAGCTCCCCTCCCATTCAGGTAGGGGCAACCAGCTCCCCTCTCATTCAGGTACGGGCAACCAGCTCCCCTCCCCTCCCATTCAGGTACGGGCAACCAGCTCCCCTCCCACTCAGGTACGGGCAACCAGCTCCCCACCCACTCAGGTACGGGCAACCAGCTCCCCTCCCACTCAGGTACGGGCAACCAGCTCCCCTCCCACCACCTTACAGCTGGAGGCAGAAGGCATTGTGAAAACATACATCAGACCGTTCCTACCGCTCTGTGGACAGTTATGATTCCCACGTGGATTTGAGTTAAAACAGTTTCATTTCAGTGATTTTGCCGTCGTTAGTAGTTCATAGTTCAATTAAAACATTGAAATGCTTTTGGCAAGAAGACGGAGGAGGATTTCCCCCTAATAACCCTGTTGACATGGACACATCTGAAATCAGACTGCATGATGGGACTTTTAATAAATGCAGAAAATAGTCTGGTCTAAATAGGCGATCTAACTGTTATTTCTGAGTTTGGACATATAACGTTTGTATGTGAAAACGACTTCTCAGACGCATTCATTCAGTTGATCCCAACTCACTTCACTGGTGATGATGAGGGAGACTAACACGGCTGGTGATGAAGAGGGAGACTAACACGGCTGGTGATGAAGAGGGAGACTAACACGGCTGGTGATAAAGAGGGAGACTAACACGGCTGGTGATGAAGAGGGAGACTAACACGGCTGGTGATGAAGAGAGGAGACTAACATGGCTGGTGATGAAGAGGGAGACTGACACGGCTGGTGATGAAGAGGGAGACTGACACGGCTGAAGAGGGAGACTAACACGGCTGAAGAGGGAGACTAACACGCTGGTGATGAAGAGGGAGACTAACATGGCTGAAGGGGGAGACTAACACTGCTGAAGAGGGAGACTAACACGGCTGGTGATGAAGAGGGAGACTAACACGGCTGGTGATGAAGAGGGAGTAAACACGGCTGAAGGGGGAGACTAACACGGCTGGTGATGAAGAGGGAGACTAACATGGCTGAAGAGTTGAAGAGCTGAACACGGCAAGTTCAAATCCCCGAGCTGACAAGGTACAAATCTTTCCTTCTGCCCCTGAACAGGCAGTTAACCCACTGTTCCTAGACCAGTTAACCCCACTGTTCCTAGACCAGTTAACCCACTGTTCCTAGACCAGTTAACCCCACTGTTCCTAGACCAGTTAACCCCACTGTTCCTAGACCAGTTAACCCCACTGTTCCTAGACCAGTTAACCCCACTGTTCCTAGACCAGTTAACCCCACTGTTCCTAGACCGTTACCCACTGTTCCTAGACCAGTTAACCCCACTGTTCCTAGACCAGTTAACCCCACTGTTCCTAGACCAGTTAACCCCACTGTTCCTAGACCAGTTAACCCCACTGTTCCTAGACCAGTTAACCCCACTGTTCCTAGACCATTAACCCACTGTTTCCTAGACCAGTTAACCCCACTGTTCCTAGACCAGTTAACCCCACTGTTCCTAGACCAGTTAACCCCACTGTTCCTAGACCAGTTAACCCCACTGTTCCTAGACCAGTTAACCCCACTGTTCCTAGACCAGTTAACCCCACTGTTCCTAGACCAGTTAACCCCACTGTTCCTAGACCAGTTAACCCACTGTTCCTAGACCAGTTAACCCACTGTTCCTAGACCAGCTAACCCACTGTTCCTAGACCAGTTAACCCACTGTTCCTAGACCAGTTAACCCCACTGTTCCTAGACCAGTTAACCCACTGTTCCTAGACCAGTTAACCCACTGTTCCTAGACCAGTTAACCCACTGTTCCTAGACCAGTTAACCCCACTGTTCCTAGACCAGTTAACCCACTGTTCCTAGACCAGTTAACCCACTGTTCCTAGACCAGTTAACCCACTGTTCCTAGACCAGTTAACCCACTGTTCCTAGACCAGTTAACCCACTGTTCCTAGACCAGTTAACCCACTGTTCCTAGACCAGTTAACCCACTGTCCCTAGACCAGTTAACCCACTGTTCCTAGACCAGTTAACCCACTGTTCCTAGACCAGTTAACCCACTGTTCCTAGACCAGTTAACCCATTGTTCCTAGACCAGTTAACCCACTGTTCCTAGACCAGTTAACCTACTGTTCCTAGACCAGTTAACCCCACTGTTCCTAGACCAGTTAACCCACTGTTCCTAGACCAGCTAAACCCACTGTTCCTAGACCAGTTAACCCACTGTTCCTAGACCAGTTAACCCCACTGTTCCTAGACCAGTTAACCCACTGTTCCTAGACCAGTTAACCCACTGTTCCTAGACCAGTTAACCCACTGTTCCTAGACCAGTTAACCCCCACTGTTCCTAGACCAGTTAACCCCACTGTTCCTAGACCAGTTAACCCACTGTTCCTAGACCAGTTAACCCACTGTTCCTAGACCAGTTAACCCCACTGTTCCTAGACCAGTTAACCCCACTGTTCCTAGACCAGTTAACCCACTGTTCCTAGACCAGTTAACCCACTGTTCCTAGACCAGTTAACCCACTGTTCCTAGACCAGTTAACTCACTGTTCCTAGACCAGTTAACCCACTGTTCCTAGACCAGCTAACCCACTGTTCCTAGACCAGTTAACCCCACTGTTCCTAGACCAGTTAACCCACTGTTCCTAGGCCAGTTAACCCCACTGTTCCTAGACCAGTTAACCCACTGTTCCTAGACCAGCTAAACCCACTGTTCCTAGACCAGTTAACCCACTGTTCCTAGACCAGTTAACCCCACTGTTCCTAGACCAGTTAACCCACTGTTCCTAGACCAGTTAACCCACTGTTCCTAGACCAGTTAACCCACTGTTCCTAGACCAGTTAACCCCACTGTTCCTAGACCAGTTAACCCCACTGTTCCTAGACCAGTTAACCCACTGTTCCTAGACCAGTTACCCACTGTCCACTGTTCCTAGACCAGTTAACCCACTGTTCCACTGTTCCACTGTTCCTAGACCAGTTAACCCACTGTTCCTAGACCAGTTAACCCCACTGTTCCTAGACCAGTTAACCCACTGTTCCACTGTTCCTAGACCAGTTAACCCACTGTTCCTAGACCAGTTAACCCCACTGTTCCTAGACCAGTTAACCCACTGTTCCTAGACCAGTTAACCCACTGTTCCTAGACCAGTTAACCCACTGTTCCTAGACCAGTTAACCCACTGTTCCTAGACCAGTTAACCCACTGTTCCTAGACCAGTTAACCCACTGTTCCTAGACCAGTTAACCCACTGTTCCTAGACCAGTTAACCCACTGTTCCTAGACCAGTTAACCCACTGTTCCACTGTTCCTAGACCAGTTAACCCACTGTTCCTAGACCAGTTAACCCACTGTTCCTAGACCAGTTAACCCACTGTTCCTAGACCAGTTAACCCACTGTTCCTAGACCAGTTAACCCACTGTTCCTAGACCAGTTAACCCACTGTTCCTAGACAGTCATTGAAAATACGAATTTGTTCTTAACTTGACTAGTTAAATAAAGGTAAAATAAATGTTTAAAAATTATTACTGTGCATGTAAACATATTGAAAAATAACCATTTTTGGTTTCTCTAAAATCATTGTCACCATGGTTAATCATAAAAATCTGAATTAAAATGACAAAAAATCTAAGTTATAATTCAACGAAATGTGAGATCACCAGCCTCTATCATGTGACCACATTGACACGCATCTATTGGCGGGTAAAGAAATGAGCTCATGGAACCCACAGCCTATTGGCCAATACTGCAGTAGGCCCTTCTATGGAACACACAGCCTATTGGCCAATGCTGCAGTAGGCCCTTCTATGGAACACACAGCCTATTGGCCAATGCTGCAGTAGGCCCTTCTATGGAACACACAGCCTATTGGCCAATGCTGCAGTAAACCCTTCTATGGAACACACAGCCTATTGGCCAATGCTGCAGTAAACCCTTCTATGGAACACACAGCCTATTGGCCAATGCTGCAGTAGGCCCTTCTATGGAACACACAGCCTATTGGCCAATGCTGCAGTAGGCCCTGGTCTTTCACACCGAGGAGCTGTGATTATCGAGGGGGGGGAGATTATTAGAAAGATTTTTCAAATAGCTTACTGTGAAGAACTATAGTTTTAATATATTACCATTCGCAATGGAGGTACAACATTTTTTAAAAACACTTTCCTACATTTCCACGCAGCAGGCCAGTAACTTCTATTCGTGTTCAGGCATGTGCGCTCCCTCAACATGACCAGACACATGCCCCCCCCAACACTATCAGGGCAGAGAAACCAGAAATATGCTCCCTCAACATGATCAGACACATGCCCCCCCAACATTATCAGGGCAGAGAAACCAGACACATGCCCCCCCAACACTATCAGGGCAGAGAAACCAGACACATGCCCCCCCCCCCCAACACTATCAGAGCAGAGAAACCAGACACATGCCCCCCCCCAACACTATCAGAGCAGAGAAACCAGACACATGCCCCCCCAACACTATCAGAGCAGAGAAACCAGACACATGCCCCCCCAACACTATCAGGGCAGAGAAACCAGACACATGCCCCCCCAACACTATCAGGGCAGAGAAACCAGACACATGCTCCCTCAACATGATCAGACACATGCCCCCCCAACACTATCAGGGCAGAGAAACCAGACACATGCCCCCCCAACACTATCAGGGCAGAGAAACCAGACACATTCCCCCCCCCCCCCCCCAGACATTATCAGAGCAGAGAAACCAGACACATGCCCCCCCCCCCAACACTATCAGAGCAGAGAAACCAGACACATTTCCCCCCCCCCCCAGACATGATCAGAGCAGAGAAACCAGACACATCCCCCCCCCCCCCCCCCCAGACATGATCAGAGCAGAGAAACCAGACACATCCCCCCCCCCCCCCCAGACATTATCAGAGCAGAGAAACCAGACACACACCCCCCCCCCCCAGACATGATCAGGGCAGAGAAACCAGACACACACCCCCCCCCCCCCCCCAGACATTATCAGAGCAGAGAAACCAGATTCACACAATGAATGGAGAGAGACGGGGCCTTCTGAAGAGAGACGGGGCCCTTCTGGAGAGAGACGGGGCCCTTCTGGAGAGAGACGGGGCCCTTCTGGAGAGAGACGGGGCCCTTCTGGAGAGAGACGGGGCCCTTCTGGAGAGAGACGGGGCCCTTCTGGAGAGAGACAGGGCCCTTCTGGAGAGAGACGGGGCCCTTCTGGAGAGAGACGGGCCCTTCTGGAGAGAGACGGGGCCGATATCTTCAACCCTCCCCCTTATTGTCTCAACATTTTTTAAATGATACTCAAGATTCAAAATGATCTTCACATATTTCAGATGCTTTTCACTGACAGCCACAACTCAATAATCAGCTAGTCTCTCTATAGACACTCACAGGGGCCGTACACTCTTACTCACACACTACAACTCACACACATTACAACACACACAAACTCAATTTTCTCACTCACACATAATAAGCACATCTACCTCCATCACTCCAGTATCCCTGTCTCCTTCCCCCTATACATATCTACCTCCATCACTCCAGTATCCCTGTCCCCTTCCCCCTATACATATCTACCTCCATCACTCCAGTATCCCTGTCCCCTTCCCCCTATACATATCTACCTCCATCACTCCAGTATCCCTGTCCCCTTCCCCCTATACATATCTACCTCCATCACTCCAGTATCCCTGTCTCCTTACCCCTATACATATCTACCTCCATCACTCCAGTATCCCTGTCTCCTTACCCCTATACATATCTACCTCCATCACTCCAGTATCCCTGTCTACTTCCCCCTATACATATCTACCTCCATCACTCCAGTATCCCTGTCTCCTATACATATCTACCTCCATCACTCCAGTATCCCTGTCTCCTTCCCCCTATACATATCTACCTCCATCACTCCAGTATCCCTGTCTCCTTCCCCCTATACATATCTACCTCCATCACTCCAGTATCCCTGTCTCCTTCCCCCTATACATATCTACCTCCATCACTCCAGTATCCCTGTCTCCTTCCCCCTATACATATCTACCTCCATCACTCCAGTATCCCTGTCTCCTTCCCCGTATACATATCTACCTCCATCACTCCAGTATCCCTGTCTCCTTCCTCCCTATACATATCTACCTCCATCACTCCAGTATCCCTGTCTCCTTCCCCCTATACATATCTACCTCCATCACTCCAGTATCCCTGTCTCCTTCCCCCTATACATATCTACCTCCATCACTCCAGTATCCCTGTCTCCTTCCTCCCTATACATATCTACCTCCATCACTCCAGTATCCCTGTCTCCTTCCCCCTATACATATCTACCTCCATCACTCCAGTATCCCTGTCTCCTTCCCCCTATACATATCTACCTCCATCACTCCAGTATCCCTGTCCCCTTCCCCCTATACATATCTACCTCCATCACTCCAGTATCCCTGTCCCCTTACCCCTATACATATCTACCTCCATCACTCCAGTATCCCTGTCTCCTTCCCCCTATACATATCTACCTCCATCACTCCAGTATCCCTGTTCCCTAACCCCTATACATATCTACCTCCATCACTCCAGTATCCCTGTCTCCTTACCCCTATACATATCTACCTCCATCACTCCAGTATCCCTGTCTCCTAACCCCTATACATATCTACCTCCATCACTCCAGTATCCCTGTCTCCTATACATATCTACCTCCATCACTCCAGTATCCCTGTCTCCTTCCCCCTATACATATCTACCTCCATCACTCCAGTATCCCTGTCTCCTTCCCCCTATACATATCTACCTCCATCACTCCAGTATCCCTGTCTCCTTCCCCCTATACATATCTACCTCCATCACTCCAGTATCCCTGTTCCCTAACCCCTATACATATCTACCTCCATCACTCCAGTATCCCTGTCCCCTTCCCCCTATACATATCTACCTCCATCACTCCAGTATCCCTGTCTCCTATACATATCTACCTCCATCACTCCAGTATCCCTGTCTCCTATACATATCTAC
>NW_022261984.1:14539151-14548990 GCF_002021735.2 Oncorhynchus kisutch
CATCATTGAAAATAAGAATTTGTTCTTAACTTGACTAGTTAAATAAATAAAAAAAAAAACTAACCAAAAACATTAATGCATTTTATTAAAATTGATACACAGAAGTATAAATTGTGTCACTTCTCTTGCGTCATTGCACACAGAGTCAGGGTATATGCAACAGTTAGGGACGCCTGGCTCTTTGCAAACTAATTTGCCAGAATTGTACACAATTATGACATAACATTGAATGTTGTGCAATGGAACAGCAATATTTAGACTTAAGGACACCACCCATTTGATAAAATATGGAACGGTACCGTATTTCACGGAAGGAATAAACATTTTGTTTTCGAAATTATAATTTCCGGATTTGACCATATTAAATGACCAATGGCTCGTATTTCTGTGTTTATTATATTATAATTAAGTCTATGATTTGATATTTGATAGAGCAGTCTGACTGAGCGTTGGTAGGCAGCAGCAGGCTCGTAAGCATTCATTCAAACAGCCCTTTACTCTGTTTGCCAGCAGCTCTTAGCAATGCTTGACACTGTTTATGACTTCAAGCCTATCAACTCTTGAGATTAGACTGGCGATACTAAAGTGCCTATAAGAACATCCAATAGTCAAAGGTATACAAAGGTATATGAAATACAAATGGTATAGAGAGAGATAGTCGACGAGTCATAATTCCTATAATAACTACAACCTAAAACTTCTTACCTGGGAATATTGAAGATTCATGTTAAAAGGAACCCCCAGCTGTGCTCATGTCCTGAGCAAGGAACTTAAAACGTTAGCTTTAAAAAATATATATATTGTGCACATATTGCACTTTTACTTTCTTCTCCAACACTGCGTTTTTTGCATTATTTAAACCAAATTGAACATGTTTCATTATTTATTTGAGACTAAATATATGTAATGTATTATATTAGGTTCAAATAAAAAAGTGTTCATTCGGTATTGTTGTAATTGTCATTTTTACACATACACATATACATATAAACCAGCCGATTTTGTCGGCTTTTTTTTTGGTCCTCCAATAGCCGGTATCGAAAAATCATAATCGGTCGACCTCTCGTGCACACAGCCCTACGTCATGTGCTTGATCTGGGTGAACTTTAAACTTCCAACTATATCCAGTGACGTCGCGGATATTCAACAAAAAAAACATCCGTTTCCCCGACACTTGACAACGGATTGTACCAACTCCTTCCAACACCCCCAATTTTGGCAAAGGAGTAACATAGAAATGTCCCTAAAAAAATGTTAACTCCCGTTACAAAAGCACGTTAATAAGTGGTAACATGATTCATATAAGCACATAATGCGTGTTGCTCGTTAGCTTGAGTAGTTGCATTAAAATAACTAACTAAGAGATGAGAGGACCGAGCAAGTCGTAGCTACTACTAGCTTCGGGCCATAAGCTACTCGTCTACTGTTGCCAATGTAGTTTAATTCAATAAAACATGTACTATGGCAGTGTGGTCTAGCATCGACTATTTTAGATCTGATAGCGGCTCTTTCGGGTTGTTTAACGTTAACCAGCAATCTAGCCAGCCAGTTGAACGACGAAAACAAACGTTTTACTAGGAACCTGAGAGCAAATTCTGTGAACCGACTGTCGAAAAATAGATAGTTATCAGGCACATTTAACTATGACTGAGACCAAACAGTACTCAGAAAGCAAACATGTCACTGGACGTATAAAAAGCAACCTTGTACTGGCATGTTTTACATCTGAAAGGAAGTCGTATTAAGGCTCAAATGAAGCAGAACATGTCCATGTTACTCTTACTATAGTTACCTAGGTAGGAAGCCAAAGAGGACGTGTGTCAACACGGGTCTTCCTCCCTGGCCTAACGTGTAGCTATCGCTAGGTAGCCATCTGTGTTCAATAAGTTATTCAACAAAATAAATAATGTGGGTAACAAAATATGAAATCTAACCAGTGAGATGTAACTATGTCAGCCAACGCATCCAGACGACAGTGTCAACCAGCTAGCTAATAGTAGCATGCTAGCGGCTGTCATAATATATGTAACGGGACCAAGGATATTTACGAGACAGTATCCTCACCAAGGACAACGTTGACCCTTACAACCTAACTAGATATTTGGGTTTACTATTAACAGAAATGTTTTTGGGGGGATGAAATCAAGAGCACTATGGTTAAAAAACCCAAGTCCTTACCAGTTCCTCCTGACTCGTCAAGGCTTCCGCCATCTTGAAGCCTCACGTCAACGTCGTTTCGACGTGCTCGTTCACAACGCAGAAGACCGAGTGCAGCGGCGGGGGCGCGGTTGTCACTAGTTACCACAGACACACTAGTTACCACAGACACAAAGTAAAAATACGATACAAATATCGATTTTTTAAAATATTTTTAATAAATGTATGAAAAAAAAAAGCTTTTAGGTAATAATTTAAGGGTTAGGGTTAAGGAGAAGGATAACAGTGTGGTTAATGTTAGGTTTAAAGTCAGATTTTAAAAAGAGAAACTGTAGAAATGGGCGTGGTTTAGTCATAATTATGACTTTGTGGCTCTGGTAACTAATGATGACCAGACGGGAGGAGGGTTAGTGCTAAACAGAATCCTTTCCCAAAAACCTAACTTTAAAAACCCCCAAACTTGAACTATAACCTTTACCTAAACTTACATTTTAACTTCAATTAGGGGGGGACGGGACGTCCCAAGGAGCCCGAATAACATGGACCACGGGAGGAGACTACGGGTCGCCAAAGGGCTCATTCTACTAAAAGTCGAACGTTAGTGTACACTTTTAATGGAGATGATGATTTGATAAATTCTGCACCATTCTTTATTAAAATATTAGGTGACACAACACATGGTGGAAAAGCATACCAAGGTTTAGTTTAATGAATGTATATCCATGTTTGTGATGTTATTTTCCATACGTGAATCTCTCTCTGTCATGAAAAATAAAATAGACAGGCAACAGTTCAGTTACAAAACATCCTGAAAACGATTTTTATTGAGCCATCACTTGACACAACAATTTACATAATATCATGTTTATTTTTTAAATATTTTTTTTTACATGTTATGCTTTTGACGTTCATTATCAAGGAAATCCTGATAGATATTACCTGTGCAAGACAGTTGGCGACGGAGCGTCTCAGCGGCACCCTAATCCCTATTACAGGAGTGCAGTATATAGGCAATAGGGTGTAATTTGGGACACAAGCCCACGTCACAGGGTTTAATAGAGAGATACATGTAAATACAAGGTAGGGAACAGCAGGGACAGATCAGTCTCATTTGGGACACAGGCCCACTTTCTCTCTGACATCACTTCTTCTGGGTGCAAACTACAGGATCAGGGTCCCAAATGGTACCCTATATAGTGAACTACTAGTGACCAGAGCCCTATTCCCTATATAGTGCACTACTTTAGACCAGAGTCCTATTCCTTATATAGTGAACTTCTAGTGACCAGAGAATGATAGATGGTGACTATCAGGGACTGTATTCATAATGCAGAAGCAGATATCATCTCTGTCCCTGCCATCTTCAACAACAGACTAACCTGTTATCATCTCTGTCCCTGCCATCTTCAACAACAGACTAACCTGGTATCATCTCTGTCCCTCCCATCTTCAACAACAGACCAACCTGTTATCATCTCTGTCCCTCCCATCTTCAACAACAGACTAACCTGTTATCATCTCTGTCCCTCCCATCTTCAACAACAGACTAACCTGGTATCATCTCTGTCCCTCCATCTTCAACAACAGACTAACCTGTTATCATCTCTGTCCCTCCCATCTTCAACAACAGACTAACCTGTTATCATCTCTGTCCCTGCCATCTTCAACAACAGACTAACCTGGTATCATCTCTGTCCCTCCCATCTTCAACAACAGACCAACCTGTTATCATCTCTGTCCCTCCCATCTTCAACAACAGACTAACCTGTTATCATCTCTGTCCCTCCCATCTTCAACAACAGACTAACCTGGTATCATCTCTGTCCCTCCCATCTTCAACAACAGACTAACCTGTTATCATCTCTGTCCCCTCCCATCTTCAACAACAGACTAACCTGTTATCATCTCTGTCCCTGCCATCTTCAACAACAGACTAACCTGGTATCATCTCTGTCCCTCCCATCTTCAACAACAGACTAACCTGTTATCATCTCTGTCCCTCCCATCTTCAACAACAGACTAACCTGGTATCATCTCTGTCCCTCCCATCTTCAACAACAGACTAACCTGTTATCATCTCTGTCCCTCCCATCTTCAACAACAGACTAACCTGTTATCATCTCTGTCCCTGCCATCTTCAACAACAGACTAACCTGGTATCATCTCTGTCCCTCCCATCTTCAACAACAGACTAACCTGTTATCATCTCTGTCCCTCCCATTTTCAACAACAGACTAACCTGTTATCATCTCTGTTCCTCCCATCTTCAACAACAGACTAACCTGTTATCATCTCTGTCCCTCCCATCTTCAACAACAGACCAACCTGTTATCATCTCTGTCCCTGCCATCTTCAACAACAGACTAACCTGGTATCATCTCTGTCTCTCCCATCTTCAACAACAGACTAACCTGTTATCATCTCTGTCCCTCCCATCTTCAACAACAGACCAACCTGTTATCATCTCTGTCCCTCCCATCTTCAACAACAGACCAACCTGTTATCATCTCTGTCCCTCCCATCTTCAACAACAGACTAACCTGTTATCATCTCTGTCCCTCCCATCTTCAACAACAGACTAACCTGTTATCATCTCTGTCCCTCCCATCTTCAACAACAGACTAACCTGGTATCATCTCTGTCCCTCCCATCTTCAACAACAGACTAACCTGGTATCATCTCTGTCTCTCCCATCTTCAACAACAGACTAACCTGTTATCATCTCTGTCCCTCCCATCTTCAACAACAGACCAACCTGTTATCATCTCTGTCCCCTCCCATCTTCAACAACAGACTAACCTGTTATCATCTCTGTCCCTCCCATCTTCAACAACAGACCAACCTGTTATCATCTCTGTCCCTCCCATCTTCAACAACAGACCAACCTGTTATCATCTCTGTCCCCTCCCATCTTCAACAACAGACTAACCTGTTATCATCTCTGTCCCTCCCATCTTCAACAACAGACCAACCTGTTATCATCTCTGTCCCTCCCATCTTCAACAACAGACTAACCTGTTATCATCTCTGTCCCTCCCATCTTCAACAACAGACTAACCTGTTATCATCTCTGTCCCTCCCATCTTCAACAACAGACTAACCTGTTATCATCTCTTTTGCTGACGTGGCTGCTGACTGAGGAGAGCATATAGGGGGCGTCCCAATAATATCTCGTTCACTCGTTCACCGCTTCTCTCAAAACCCCAAAAGCCTTTGATTGGTGGAGGCATGGGTTAGTAGGAATCATCATATTTATTATACCAAGTCTAAATAGGGATCGTAAAACCCAAGCTCGCTCTCTCTCTCTCTCTCTCTCTCTCTCATGAAAACCACGGAAAGTGTGTATGTATGGGTGTGTAAACACGGTCGTTTTATTCTTATCATCATCGTGACAAACACACAAGGTTGTTAGTTAAGGTATGTGCATACCAGTCTGAGCTGTGCTTTAAACCAGAGTAGAAAACACCAGTCAGAGCTGTGCTTTAAACCAGAGTAGAAAACACCAGTCAGAGCTGTGCTTTAAACCAGAGTAGAAAACACCAGTCAGAGCTGCGCTTTAACCAGAGTAGAAAACACCAGTCAGAGCTGTGCTTTAAACCAGAGTAGAAAACACCAGTCAGAGCTGTGCTTTAAACCAGAGTAGAAAACACCAGTCGGAACGGTGCTTTAAACCAGAGTAGAAAACACCAGTCAGAGCTGTGCTTTAAACCAGAGTAGAAAACACCAGTCAGAGCTGTGTTTTAAACCAGAGTAGAAAACACCAGTCAGAGCTGTACTTTAAACCAGAGTAGAAAACACCAGTCAGAGCTGTGTTTTAAACCAGAGTAGAAAACACCAGTCAGAGCTGTGCTTTAAACCAGAGTAGAAAACACCAGTCAGAGCTGTGCTTTAAACCAGAGCAGAAACACCAGTCAGAGCTGTGTTTTAAACCAGAGTAGAAAACACCAGTCAGAGCTGTACTTTAAACCAGAGTAGAAAACACCAGTCAGAGCTGTGATTTAAACCAGAGTAGAAACACCAGTCAGAGCTGTGTTTTAAACCAGAGTAGAAAACACCAGTCAGAGCTGTGCTTTAAACCAGAGTAGGAAAACACCAGTCAGAGCTGTGCTTTAAACCAGAGTAGAAACACCAGTCAGAGCTGTGCTTTAAACCAGAGTAGAAAACACCAGTCAGAGCTGCGCTTTAAACCAGAGTATGAAAACACCAGTCAGAGCTGTGCTTTAAACCAGAGTAGAAAACACCAGTCAGAGCTGCGCTTTAAACCAGAGTAGAAAACACCAGTCAGAGCTGTGCTTTAAACCAGAGTAGAAAACACCAGTCGGAACGGTGCTTTAAACCAGAGTAGAAAACACCAGTCAGAGCTGTGCTTTAAACCAGAGTAGAAAACACCAGTCAGAGCTGTGTTTTAAACCAGAGTAGAAAACAACCAGTCAGAGCTGTGTTTTAAACCAGAGTAGAAAACACCAGTCAGAGCTGTACTTTAAACCAGAGTAGAAAACACCAGTCAGAGCTGTGCTTTAAACCAGAGTAGAAAACGCCAGTCAGAGCTGTGTTTTAAACCAGAGTAGAAAACACCAGTCAGAGCTGTGTTTTAAACCAGAGTAGAAAACACCAGTCAGAGCTGTGTTTTAAACCAGAGTAGAAAACACCAGTCTGAGCTGTGTTTTAAACCAGAGTAGAAAACACCAGTCGGAACGGTGCTTTAAACCAGAGTAGAAACAAAGAGGGACTACTATGTACACAGCCAAGTGGTTCCCTCTTCTCATAGAGGTAGAAAGAGAACTCATCAGACCAGGTTATATCCATCTACAGCCCTCGTTCTACCTCTAATAATGGTACATGGGGCCAGCCCTGTTCTAGAATCACCATCTGTTCTAGAATCACCATCTGTTCTAGAATCACCATCTGTTCTAGAATCACCATCTGTTCTAGAATCACCATCTGTTCTAGAATCACCACCTGTTCTAGAATCAACATCTGTTCTAGAATCACCATCTGTCCTAGAATCACCATCTGTCCTAGAATCAAGATATATTCTAGAATCAACACTAGATCCATCCCCGTTCTAGAATCCACCCCTGTTCTAGAATCCACCCCTGTTCTAGAATCCACCCCTGTTCTAGAATCCACCCCTGTTCAAGAAGCACCACTGTTGTCAACTAGGGTTTTGCAGGTACAGAGGGTTAGTTTGAGGGGACTGAGGGGTGGTTATATTTGGTGGGGCGTCAGGGATGTTATGGTCCGGGCGTGTCAGGCGGTGTGAGCGTCTCCGTCGGGGCTGAAGTAGTACCTAACGGGGGGTCCAGGAAGGTCCTCATCACCATCTGACTCTGGAGCGAAGGACACGGTCAGGTCAACATAGCGACGGTCTACAGACGGTTTGATCAACTTCTGCATCCTGGGAGAGGAGGGGGGGAGGGAGGAGAGGGAGGAGAGGGTGGAGGGAGAGGGGAGGGTGAGGGAGGAGAGGGGGGAGAGAGGAGAGGGGGAGGGAGAGGGAGGAGTGGGGGGGAGGGGGGGGAGGGAGGAGAGGGAGTAGAGGTGAGGAGGGAGAGAGGGGGGGTGGGGAGAGGGAGAGGGGGGGATAGAGAGAGGGGGGGAGAGGAGGGAGGTGGAGGAGAGGGGGGAGAGGAGGGAGGTGGAGGAGAGGGGGAGAGGAGGGAGGTGGAGGAGAGGGGGGAGAGGGAGGGAGGTGGAGGAGAGGGGGGAGGTGGAGGAGAGGGAGGAGAGGGGGAGGGAGAGGGAGGAGAGGGGGAGGGAGGAGAGGGGTTTGAGGGAGGAGAGGGAGTAGAGGTGGGGAGGGAGGAGAGGGGGGTGGGGGAGATAGAGAGAGGGGGGAGAGAGGAGGTGGAGGAGAGGGGGGAGGGAGGAGAGAGAGGAGGAGAGGGGGGGATAGAGGGAGGGATATGTGGAGGAGAGGGAAAGCGGGAGGGAGAATGAGAGACTAAGATTCACAGTGATTCAGGAGGACACAGTGTGTGTGTGTGTGTGTGTGTGTGTGTGTGTGTGTGTGTGTGTGTGTGTGTGTGTGTGTGTGTGTGTGTGTGTGTGTGTGTGTGCTTACGTTAGTTTCAGTCTCTTGTTGTGTCCTGGCATCACAGGAACATAGAGCATCTTCACTCCATGGACAACCATGGTAGGTTCTATCCCATAATGCACCTGTAATACAACACAGTCAACACCATGGTAGGTTCTATCCCATAATGCACCTGTAATACAACACAGGCAACACCATGGTAGGTTCCATCCCATAATACAACACAGTCAACACCATGGTAGGTTCTATCCCATAATGCACCTGTAATACACAACAGTCAACACCATGGCAGGATCTATCCCATAATACAACACAGTCAACACCATGGTAGGTTCTATCCATAATCCACCTGTAATACAACACAGGCAACACCATGGTAGGTTCCATCCCATAATACAACACAGTCAACACCATGGTAGGATCTATCCCATTATATAACACAGTCAACACCATGGTAGGATCTATCCCATAATACAACACAGTCAACACCATGGTGGTGTGGGGGCTGTGCTTTGGCAAAGTGGGTGGGGTTATATCCTTCCTGTTTGGCCCTGTCCGGGGGTGTCCTCGGACGGAGCCACAGTGTCTCCTGACCCCTCCTGTCTCAGCCTCCAGTATTTATGCTGCAGTAGTTTATGTGTCGGGGGGCTGGGGTCAGTTTGTTATATCTGGAGTACTTCTCCTGTCCTATTCGGTGTCCTGTGTGAATCTAAGTGTGCGTTCTCTAATTCTCTCCTTCTCTCTTTCTTTCTCTCTCTCTCTCGGAGGACCTGAGCCCTAGGACCATGCCCCAGGACTACCTTACATGATGACTCCTTGCTGTCCCAGTCCACCTGGCCATGCTGCTGTTCCAGTTTCAACTGACCTGAGCCCTAGGACCATGCCCCAGGACTACCTGACATGATGACTCCTTGCTGTCCCCAGTCCACCTGGCCATGCTGCTGTTCCAGTTTCAACTGACCTGAGCCCTAGGACCATGCCCCAGGACTATCTGACATGATGACTCCTTGCTGTCCCCAGTCCACCTGGCCGTGCTGCTGCTCCAGTTTCAACTTCCACCTGACTGTGCTGCTGCTCCAGTTTCAACTGTTCTGCCTTATTATTATTCGACCATGCTGGTCATTTATGAACATTTGAACATCTTGGCCATGTTCTGTTATAATCTCCACCCGGCACAGCCAGAAGAGGACTGGCCACCCCACATAGCCTGGTTCCTCTCTAGGTTTCTTCCTAGGTATTGGCCTTTCTAGGGAGTTTTTCCTAGCCACCGTGCTTCTACACCTGCATTGCTTGCTGTTTGGGGTTTTAGGCTGGGTTTCTGTACAGCACTTTGAGATATCAGCTGATGTACGAAGGGCTATATAAATACATTTGATTTGATTTGATGGTAGGATATATCCCATAATACAACACAGACAACACCATGGTAGGATCTATCCCATAATACCACACAGTCAACACCATGGTAGGATATATCCCATAATTCACCTGTAATACAACACAGTCAACACCATGGTAGGATCTATCCCATAATACAACAGAGTCAACACCATGGTAGGATCTATCCCATAATTCACCTGTAATACAACACAGTCAACACCATGGTAGGATCTATCCCATAATACAACAGTCAACAGCATGGTAG
>NW_022261984.1:14549090-14554090 GCF_002021735.2 Oncorhynchus kisutch
CCGTATCCTCCCACACCTTCACCAGCTCCAACGACACCTGGGGACCACAGCACAACCACTCACTGACGGACTCCCCCAGACGACCTCCCAGACGACCCGCCAGACGACCCGCCAGACGACCCCCCCCCAGACGACTCCCAGACAACCCCCCAGATGACTCCCAGATGAATCCCAGACAACCCCCCAGACGACTCCCAGACGGCCCCCCCCCCCAGACGACTCCCAGACGACCTCCCAGACAACCCCCCAGGATGACTCCCAGACGACCCCCCCCAGATGACTCCCCAGACGACTCCCAGACGACCACCCAGATGACTCCCAGACGACCCCCCAGATGACTCCCAGACAACCCACCCAGACACACCCCCAGATGACTCCCAGACAACCGCCCAGACGACACTCCCAGACAACCCCCCAGACGACTCCCAGACAACCCCCCAGACAACCCCCCAGACGGACTCCCAGACAACCCCCCAGACGACTCCCAGACAACCCCCCAGACGACTCCCAGACAACCCCCAGACGACTCCCAGACAACCCCCCCAGACGACTCCCAGCAACCCCCCCAGGTGACTCCCAGACGACCCCCCAGACGACTCCCCAGACGACTCCCAGACAATCCCCCCAGACAACCCCCCAGACAAACCCCCCAGACGACTCCCAGACAACCCCCCAGATGACTCCGACAAACCCCCAGACGACTCCCCCAGACGACTCCCAGACAACCCCCCCCAGAGGACTCCCCCCAGACGACTCCCAGACAACCCCCCAGACGACTCCCAGACAACCCCCCCAGACGACTCCCAGACAACCCCCCCAGACGACCTCCCAGACGACTCCCAGACAACCCCCCAGATGACTCCCAGACAACCCCCCAGACGACTCCCAGACGACCCCCCCAGACAACCCCCCCAGACGACTCCCAGACAACCCCCCAGACGACTCCCAGACGACCCCCCCAGACAACCCCCCCCAGACGACTCCCAGACGACCACCCCCCAGACAACCCCCCCCAGACGACCCCCCAGACAACCCCCCCAGACAAACCCCCCCAGATGACTCCCGACAACCCCCCAGACACCCCCCAGATGACTCCCAGACAACCCCCCAGACGACTCCCCAGACGACTCCCAGACAACCCCCCAGACGACTCCCAGACAACCCCCCAGACGACTCCCAGACAACCCCCCAGACGACTCCCAGACAACCCCCCAGATGACTCCCAGACAACCCCCAGACGACCCCCCCAGACAACCCCAACCCCCCCCAGACGGCTCCCAGACAACCCCCCAGACGACTCCCAGACGACCCCCCCCAGACAACCCCCCCAGACGACTCCCAGACGACCCCCCCAGACAACCCCCCAGACGACTCCCAGACGACCCCCCCAGACAACCCCCCCAGACGACTCCCAGACAACCCCCCAGACGACTCCCAGACAACCCCCCCAGACGACTCCCAGACAACCCCCCCAGACGACTCCCAGACGACCCCCCCAGACAACCCCCCAGACGACTCCCAGACGACCCCCCCCAGACAACCCCCCCAGACAACCCCCCAGACGACTCCCAGACGACTCCCAGACGACCCCCCCCAGACGACCCCCCCAGACGACTCCCAGACAACCCCCCAGACGACTCCCAGATGACCCCCCCAGACAACCCCCCAGACGACCCCCCCAGACAACCCCCCCAGACAGAGAGTAGAGAGAGTACTCTCTACTCTTCTGATTCAGTCATTTACTACCATCTAAAACCATTTTCCTACCAGTCTGATAAGATATAGAACTAGAGAGTACTCCTGCTCATCTGATTCAGTCATTTCCTACCATCTAAAACCATTTCCTACCAGTCTGATAAGATATAGAACTAGAGAACTAGAGAGTACTCCTGCTCATCTGATTCAGTCATTTACTACCATCTAAAACCATTTCCTACCAGTCTGATAAGATATAGAACTAGAGAGTACTCCTGCTCATCTGATTCAGTCATTTCCTACCATCTAAAACCATTTCCTACCAGTCTGATAAGATATAGAACTAGAGAACTAGAGAGTACTCCTGCTCATCTGATTCAGTCATTACTACCATCTAAAACCATTTCCTACCAGTCTGATAAGATATAGAACTAGAGAACTAGAGAGTACTCCTGCTCATCTGATTCAGTCATTTACTACCATCTAAAACCATTTCCTACCAGTCTGATAAGATATAGAACTAGAGAACTAGAGAGTACTCCTGCTCACCTGATTCAGTCATTTCCTACCATCTAAAACCATTTCCTACCAGTCTGATAAGATATAGAACTAGAGAACTAGAGAGTACTCCTGCTCATCTGATTCAGTCATTTCCTACAATCTAAAACCATTTACTACCAGTCTGATAAGATATAGAACTAGAGAACTAGAGAGTACTCCTGCTCACCTGATTCAGTCATTTCCTACCATCTAAAACCATTTCCTACCAGTCTGATAAGATATAGAACTAGAGAACTAGAGAGTACTCCTGCTCATCTGATTCAGTCATTTCCTACCATCTAAAACCATTTACTACCAGTCTGATAAGATATAGAACTAGAGAACTAGAGAGTACTCCTACTCACCTGATTCAGTCATTTCCTACCATCTAAAACCATTTACTACCAGTCTGATAAGATATAGAACTAGAGAACTAGAGAGTACTCCTGCTCATCTGATTCAGTCATTTACTACCATCTAAAACCATTTCCTACCAGTCTGATAAGATATAGAACTAGAGAACTAGAGAGTACTCCTGCTCATCTGATTCAGTCATTTACTACCATCTAAAACCATTTCCTACCAGTCTGATAAGATATAGAACTAGAGAACTAGAGAGTACTCCTGGTCATCTGATTCAGTCATTTACTACCATCTAAAACCATTTACTACCAGTCTGATAAGATATAGAACTAGAGAACTAGAGAGTACTCCTGCTCATCTGATTCAGTCATTTCCTACCATCTAAAACCATTTACTACCAGTCTGATAAGATATAGAACTAGAGAACTAGAGAGTACTCCTACTCACCTGATTCAGTCATTTACTACCATCTAAAACCATTTACTACCAGTCTGATAAGATATAGAACTAGAGAACTAGAGAGTACTCCTGGTCATCTGATTCAGTCATTTCTACCATCTAAAATAAATAATCTAATATACATCAGTATTCAAACACCTGAGTGAATACATGTTAGAATCACCTTTGGCAGCGACTACAGCTGGGAGTCTTTCTGGGTACGTCTCTAAGAGTCATGACAGCTGGGAGTCTTCTTGGGTAAGTCTCTAGGAGTCATTACAGCTGGGCGTCTTCTTGGGTAAGTCTCTATGAGTCATTACAGCTGGGAGTCTTCTTGGGTAATTCTCTAGGAGTCATTACAGCTGGGAGTCATCTTGGGTAATTCTCTAAGAGTCATTACAGCTGGGAGTCATCTTGGGTAAGTCTCTAAGAGCTGGGAGTCTTCTTGGGTAAGTCTCCTAAGAGTCATTACAGCTGGGAGTCTTCTTGGGTAAGTCTCTAGGAGTCATTAAGCTAGGAGTCTTCTTGGGTAAGTCTCTAGCAGTCATTACAGCTGTGAGTCTTCTTGGGTAAGTCTCTAGGAGTCATTACAGCTGGGAGTCTTCTTGGGTAAGTCTCTAAGAGTCATTACAGCTGGGATCTTCTTGGGTAAGTCTCTAAGAGTCATTACAGCTGGGAGACTTCTTGGGTAAGTCTCTAGGAGTCATTAAGCTAGGAGTCTTCTTGGGTAAGTCTCTAGCAGTCATTACAGCTGGGAGTCTTCTTGGGTAAGTCTCTAGGAGTCATTACAGCTGGGAGTCTTCTTTGGTAAGTCTCTAAGAGTCATTACAGCTGGGGGTCTTCCTGGGTAAGTCTCTAGGAGTCATTACAGCTGGGAATCTTCTTGGGTAAGTCTAAGAGTCATTACAGCTGGGAGTCTTCTTGGGTAAGTCTCTAGGAGTCATTACAGCTGGGAGTCTTCTTGGGTAAGTCTCTATGAGTCATTACAGCTGGGAGTCTTCTTGGGTAAGTCTCTAAGCATCATTACAGCTGGGAGTCTTCTTTAATAAGTCTCTAAGAGTCATTACAGCTGGGGGTCTTCTAGGGGTAAGTCTCTAAGAGTCATTACAGCTGGGAGTCTTCTTGGGTAAGTCTGTAAGAGTCATTACAGCTGGGGGTCTTCTTGGGTAAGTCTCTAAGAGTCATTACAGCTGGGAGTCTTTTTGGGTAAGTCTCTAAGAGTCATTACAGCTTGGAGTCTTCTTGGGTAAGTCTCTAAGAGTCATTACAGCGGGGAGTCTTCTTGGGTAAGTCTCTAAGAGTCATTACAGCTGGGGGTCTTCCTGGGTAAGTCTCTAGGAGTCATTACAGCTGGGAATCTTCTTGGGTAAGTCTCTAAGAGCTGGAAGTCTTCTTGGGTAAGTCTCTAAGAGTCATTACAGCTGGGAGTCTTCTTGGGTAAGTCTCTAAGAGTCATTACAGCTGGGAGTCTTCTTGGGTAAGTCTCTAAGAGCTGGAAGTCTTCTTGGGTAAGTCTCTAGCAGTCATTACTGCTGGGAGTCTTCTTGGGTAAGTCTCTAGGAGTCATTACAGCTGGGAGTCTTCTTGGGTAAGTCTCTATGAGTCATTACAGCTGGGAGTCTTCTTGGGTAAGTCTCTAAGAGTCATTACAGCTGGGGGTCTTCTAGGGTAAGTCTCTAAGAGTCATTACAGCTGGGAGTCTTCTTGGGTAAGTCTCTAGGAGTCATTACAGCAGATTAGAGTCTTTCTTGGGTAAGTCTCTAAGAGTCATTACAGCTGGGAGTCTTCTTGGGTAAGTCTCTAAGAGCTGGAAGTCTTCTTGGGTAAGTCTCTAGGAGTCATTACTGCTGGGAGTCTTCTTGGGTAAGTCTCTAGGAGTCATTACAGCTGGGAGTCTTCCTGGGTAAGTCTTTAAGAGTCTTTACACACCTTTACACACCCATTATTATTTTCATAATTCTTCA
>NW_022261984.1:14559090-14571590 GCF_002021735.2 Oncorhynchus kisutch
GATAATATGGTATGGTGAGGTTCTCAGTATGGTGATAATATGGTATGGTGAGGTCTCAGTATGGTGATAATATGGTATGGTGATAATATGGTATGGTGAGGTCTCAGTATGGTGATAATATGGTTATGGTGAGGTCTCAGTATGGTGATAATATGGTATGGTGAGGTCTCAGTATGGTGAGGTCTCAGTATGGTGATAATATGGTATGGTGATAATATGGTATGGTGAGGTCTCAGTATGGTGATAATATGGTATGGTGAGGTCTCTAGTATGGTGATAATATGGTATGGTGAGGTCTCAGTATGGTGATAATATGGTATGGTGAGGTCTCAGTATGGTGATAATATGGTATGGTGAGGTCTCAGTATGGTGATAATATGGTATGGTGATAATATGGTATGGTGAGGTCTCTCAGTATGGTGATAATATGGTATGGTGAGGTCTCAGTATGGTGATAATATGGTATGGTCTCTCAGTATGGTGATAATATGGTATGGTGAGGTCTCAGTATGGTGATAATATGGTATGGTGATAATATGGTATGGTGAGGTCTCAGTATGGTGATAATATGGTATGGTGAGGTCTCAGTATGGTGATAATATGGTATGGTGAGGTCTCAGTATGGTGATAATATGGTATGGTGAGGTCTCAGTATGGTGATAATATGGTATGGTGAGGTCTCAGTATGGTGGTAATATGGTATGGTGATAATATGGTATGGTGAGGTCTCAGTATGGTGATAATAATATGGTATGGTGAGGTCTCAGTATGGTGATAATATGGTATGGTGATAATATGGTATGGTGGGGTCTCTCAGTATGGTGATAATATGGTATGGTGAGGTCTCTCAGTATGGTGATAATATGGTATGGTGAGGGTCTCAGTATGGTGATAATATGGTATGGTGAGGTCTCAGTATGGTGATAATATGGTATGGTGAGGTCTCAGTATGGTGATAATATGGTATGGTGAGGTCTCAGTATGGTGATAATATGGTATGGTGAGGTCTCAGTATGGTGATAATATGGTATGGTGAGGTCTCAGTATGGTGATAATATGGTATGGTGAGGTCTCAGTATGGTGATAATATGGTATGGTGAGGTCTCAGTATGGTGGTAATATGGTATGGTGAGGTCTCAGTATGGTGATAATATGGTATGGTGATAATATGGTATGGTGAGGTCTCAGTATGGTGATAATATGGTATGGTGAGGTCTCAGTATGGTGATAATATGGTATGGTGAGGTCTCAGTATGGTGATAATATGGTATGGTGAGGTCTCAGTATGGTGATAATATGGTATGGTGAGGTCTCAGTATGGTGATAATATGGTATGGTGAGGTCTCAGTATGGTGATAATATGGTATGGTGAGGTCTCAGTATGGTGATAATATGGTATGGTGATAATATGG
Source organism: Oncorhynchus kisutch (assembly GCF_002021735.2). Taxonomy (NCBI): domain Eukaryota; kingdom Metazoa; phylum Chordata; class Actinopteri; order Salmoniformes; family Salmonidae; genus Oncorhynchus; species Oncorhynchus kisutch. The sequence goes on from NW_022261984.1 coordinate 14,560,503, forward strand.
TATGGTGATAATATGGTATGGTGATAATATGGTATGGTGAGGTCTCTCAGTATGGTGATAATATGGTATGGTGAGGTCTCTCAGTATGGTGATAATATGGTATGGTGAGGTCTCAGTATGGTGATAATATGGTATGGTGAGGGTCTCAGTATGGTGATAATATGGTATGGTGAGGTCTCTCAGTATGGTGATAATATGGTATGGTGAGGTCTCTCAGTATGGTGATAATATGGTATGGTGATAATATGGTATGGTGAGGTCTCAGTATGGTGATAATATGGTATGGTGAGGTCTCAGTATGGTGATGATATGGTATGGTGAGGTCTCAGTATGGTGATAATATGGTATGGTGAGGTCTCAGTATGGTGATAATATGGTATGGTGAGGTCCAGTATGGTGATAATATGGTATGGTGATAATATGGTATGGTGATAATATGGTATGGTGATAATAATGGTATGGTGAGGTCTCAGTATGGTGATAATATGGTATGGTGAGGTGTCAGTATGGTGATAATATGGTATGGTGAGGTCTCAGTATGTGATTAATATGGTATGGTGATAATATGGTATGGTGATAATATGGTATGGTGAGGTCTCAGTATGGTGATAATATGGTATGGTGAGGTCTCAGTATGTGTGATATATGGTATGGTGATAATATGGTATGGTGAGGTCTCTCAGTATGGTGATAATATGGTATGGTGATAATATGGTATGGTGAGGTCTCAGTATGGTGATAAATGGTATGGTGAGGTCTCAGTATGGTGATAATATGGTATGGTGATAATATGGTATGGTGAGGTCCTCTCAGTATGGTGATAATATGGTATGGTGATAATATGGTATGGTGAGGTCTCAGGTATGGTGATAATATGGTATGGTGATAATATGGTATGGTGAGGTCTCAGTATGGTGATAATATGGTATGGTGAGGTCTCAGTATGGTGATAATATGGTATGGTGAGGTCTCAGTATGGTGATAATATGGTATGGTGAGGTCTCAGTATGGTGATAATATGGTATGGTGAGGTCTCAGTATGGTGATAATATGGTATGGTGAGGTCTCAGTATGGTGATAATATGGTATGGTGAGGTCTCAGTATGGTGATAATATGGTATGGTGATAATATGGTATGGTGAGGTCTCTCAGTATGGTGATAATATGGTATGGTGAGGTCTCAGTATGGTGATAATATGGTATGGTCTCTCAGTATGGTGATAATATGGTATGGTGAGGTCTCAGTATGGTGATAATATGGTATGGTGATAATATGGTATGGTGAGGTCTCAGTATGGTGATAATATGGTATGGTGAGGTCTCAGTATGGTGATAATATGGTATGGTGAGGTCTCAGTATGGTGATAATATGGTATGGTGAGGTCTCAGTATGGTGATAATATGGTATGGTGAGGTCTCAGTATGGTGATAATATGGTATGGTGATAATATGGTATGGTGATAATATGGTATGGTGAGGTCTCTCAGTATGGTGATAATATGGTATGGTGAGGTCTCTCAGTATGGTGATAATATGGTATGGTGAGGTCTCAGTATGGTGATAATATGGTATGGTGAGGTCTCAGTATGGTGATAATATGGTATGGTGAGGTCTCTCAGTATGGTGATAATATGGTATGGTGAGGTCTCTCAGTATGGTGATAATATGGTATGGTGATAATATGGTATGGTGAGGTCTCAGTATGGTGATAATATGGTATGGTGAGGTCTCAGTATGGTGATGATATGGTATGGTGAGGTCTCAGTATGGTGATAATATGGTATGGTGAGGTCTCAGTATGGTGATAATATGGTATGGTGAGGTCTCAGTATGGTGATAATATGGTATGTGTGATAATATGGTATGGTGATAATATGGTATGGTGAGGTCTCAGTATGGTGATAATATGGTATGGTGAGGTCTCAGTATGGTGATAATATGGTATGGTGAGGTCTCAGTATGGTGATAATATGGTATGGTGATAATATGGTATGGTGATAATATGGTATGGTGAGGTCTCAGTATGGTGATAATATGGTATGGTGAGGTCTCAGTATGGTGATAATATGGTATGGTGATAATATGGTATGGTGAGGTCTCTCAGTATGGTGATAATATGGTATGGTGATAATATGGTTATGGTGAGGTCTCAGTATGGTGATAATATGGTATGGTGAGGTCTCAGTATGGTGATAATATGGTATGGTGATAATATGGTATGGTGAGGTCTCTCAGTATGGTGATAATATGGTATGGTGATAATATGGTATGGTGAGGTCTCAGTATGGTGATAATATGGTATGGTGAGGTCTCAGTATGGTGATAATATGGTATGGTGAGGTCTCAGTATGGTGATAATATGGTATGGTGAGGTCTCAGTATGGTGATAATATGGTATGGTGAGGTCTCAGTATGGTGATAATATGGTATGGTGAGGTCTCAGTATGGTGATAATATGGTATGGTGATAATATGGTATGGTGAGGTCTCAGTATGGTGATAATATGGTATGGTGAGGTCTCAGTATGGTGATAATATGGTATGGTGAGGTCTCAGTATGGTGAGGTCTCAGTATGGTGATAATATGGTATGGTGAGGTCTCTCAGTATGGTGATAATATGGTATGGTGAGGTCTCTCAGTATGGTGATAATATGGTATGGTGATAATATGGTATGGTGAGGTCTCAGTATGGTGATAATATGGTATGGTGAGGTCTCAGTATGGTGATGATATGGTATGGTGAGGTCTCAGTATGGTGATAATATGGTATGGTGAGGTCTCAGTATGGTGATAATATGGTATGGTGAGGTCTCAGTATGGTGATAATATGGTATGGTGATAATATGGTATGGTGATAATATGGTATGGTGATAATATGGTATGGTGATAATATGGTATGGTGAGGTCTCAGTATGGTGATAATATGGTATGGTGAGGTCTCAGTATGGTGATAATATGGTATGGTGAGGTCTCAGTATGGTGATAATATGGTATGGTGATAATATGGTATGGTGATAATATGGTATGGTGAGGTCTCAGTATGGTGATAATATGGTATGGTGAGGTCTCAGTATGGTGATAATATGGTATGGTGATAATATGGTATGGTGAGGTCTCTCAGTATGGTGATAATATGGTATGGTGATAATATGGTATGGTGAGGTCTCAGTATGGTGATAATATGGTATGGTGAGGTCTCAGTATGGTGATAATATGGTATGGTGATAATATGGTATGGTGAGGTCTCAGTATGGTGATAATATGGTATGGTGATAATATGGTATGGTGAGGTCTCTCAGTATGGTGATAATATGGTATGGTGATAATATGGTATGGTGAGGTCTCAGTATGGTGATAATATGGTATGGTGATAATATGGTATGGTGAGGTCTCAGTATGGTGATAATATGGTATGGTGAGGTCTCAGTATGGTGATAATATGGTATGGTGAGGTCTCAGTATGGTGATAATATGGTATGGTGAGGTCTCAGTATGGTGATAATATGGTGATGGTGAGGTCTCAGTATGGTGATACTATGGTATGGTGAGGTCTCAGTATGGTGATAATATGGTATGGTGAGGTCTCAGTATGGTGATAATATGGTATGGTGATAATATGGTATGGTGAGGTCTCTCAGTATGGTGATAATATGGTATGGTGAGGTCTCAGTATGGTGATAATATGGTATGGTCTCTCAGTATGGTGATAATATGGTATGGTGAGGTCTCAGTATGTGATAATATGGTATGGTGATAATATGGTATGGTGAGGTCTCAGTATGGTGATAATATGGTATGGTGAGGTCTCAGTATGGTGATATATGGTATGGTGAGGGTCTCAGTATGGTGATAAATATGGTAATGGTGAGGTCTCAGTATGGTGATAATATGTATGGGAGGTCTCAGTATGGTGATAATATGGTATGGTGATATATGGTATGGTGATAATATGGTATGGTGAGGTCTCTCAGTATGGTGATAATATGGTATGGTGAGGTCTCTCAGTATGGTGATAATATGGTATGGTGAGGTCTCAGTATGGTGATAATATGGTATGGTGAGGTCTCAGTATGGTGATAATATGGTATGGTGAGGTCTCTCAGTATGGTGATAATATGGTATGGTGAGGTCTCTCAGTATGGTGATAATATGGTAATGGTGATAATATGGTATGGTGAGGTCTCAGTATGGTGATAATATGGTATGGTGAGGTCTCAGTATGGTGATGATATGGTATGTGAGGTCTCAGTATGGTGATAATATGGTATGGTGAGGTCTCAGTATGGTGATAATATGGTATGGTGAGGTCTCAGTATGGTGATAATATGGTATGGTGATATATGGTATGGTGATAATATGGTATGGTGAGGTCTCAGTATGGTGATAATATGGTATGGTGAGGTCTCAGTATGGTGATAATATGGTATGGTGATAATATGGTATGGTGATAATATGGTTATGGTGAGGTCTCAGTATGGTGATAATATGGTATGGTGAGGTCTCAGTATGGTGATATATGGTATGGTGATAATATGGTATGGTGAGGTCTCTCAGTATGGTGATAATATGGTATGGTGATAATATGGTATGGTGAGGTCTCAGTATGGTGATAATATGGTATGGTGAGGTCTCAGTATTGGTGATAATATGGTATGGTGATAATATGGTATGGTGAGGTCTCAGTATGGTGATAATATGGTATGGTGAGGTCTCAGTATGGTGATAATATGGTATGGTGAGGTCTCAGTATGGTGATAATATGGTATGGTGAGGTCTCAGTATGGTGATAATATGGTATGGTGAGGTCTCAGTATGGTGATAATATGGTATGGTGAGGTCTCAGTATGGTGATAATATGGTATGGTGATAATATGGTATGGTGAGGTCTCAGTATGGTGATAATATGGTATGGTGAGGTCTCAGTATGGTGATAATATGGTATGGTGAGGTCTCAGTATGGTGAGGTCTCAGTATGGTGATAATATGGTATGGTGATAATATGGTATGGTGATAATATGGTATGGTGAGGTCTCAGTATGGTGATAATATGGTATGGTGAGGTCTCAGTATGGTGATAATATGGTATGGTGAGGTCTCAGTATGGTGATAATATGGTATGGTGATAATAGTATGTATGGTGATGAGGTCGCAGTATGGTGATAATATGGTATGGTGAGGTCTCAGTATGGTGATAATATGGTATGGAGGTCTCAGTATGGTGAGGGTCTCAGTATGGTATAATCTGGTATGGTGATAATATGGTATGGTGAGGTCTCAGTATGGTGATAATATGGTATGGTGAGGTTCTCAGTATGGTGATAATATGGTATGGTGCGGTCTCAGTATGGTTATAATATGGTATGGTGAGGTCTCAGTATGGTGATAATATGGTATGGTGAGGTCTCAGTATGGTGATAATATGGTATGGTGAGGTCTCAGTATGGTGATAATATGGTATGGTGAGGTCTCAGTATGGTGATAATATGGTTATGGTGAGGTCTCAGTATGGTGATAATATGGTATGGTGCGGTCTCAGTATGGTGATAATAGGTATGGTGAGGTCTCAGTATGGTGATAATATGGTATGGTGAGGTCTCAGTATGGTGATAATATGGTATGGTGAGGTCTCAGTATGGTGATAATATGGTATGGTGAGGTCTCAGTATGGTGATAATATGGTATGGTGAGGGTCTCAGTATGGTGATAATATGGTTTATTGGTGAGGTCTCAGTATGGTGATAATATGGTATGGTGAGGTCTCAGTATGGTGATAATATGGTATGGTGAGGTCTCAGTATGGTGAGGTCTCAGTATGGTGATAATATGGTATGGTGAGGTCTCAGTATGGTGATAATATGGTATGGTCTCTCAGTATGGTGATAATATGGTATGGTGAGGTCTCAGTATGGTGATAATATGGTATGGTGATAATATGGTATGGTGAGGTCTCTCAGTATGGTGATAATATGGTATGGTGAGGTCTCAGTATGGTGATAATATGGTATGGTGAGGTCTCAGTATGGTGATAATATGGTATGGCGAGGTCTCAGTATGGTGATAATGTGGTATGGTGAGGTCTTCAGTATGGTGGATAATATGGTATGGTGAGGTCTCAGTATGGTGATAATATGGTATGGTGAGGGTCTCAGTATGGTGATAATATGGTATGGTGAGGTCTCAGTATGGTGAGGGTCTCCAGTATGGTGATAATATGGTATGGTGAGGTCTCAGTATGGTGATAATATGGTATGGTCTCTCAGTATTGGTGATATATGGTATGGTGACGGTCTCAGTATGGTGATAATATTGGTATGGTGATAATATGGGTATGGTGAGGTCTCTCAGTATGGTGATAATATGGTAATGGTGAGGGTCTCTCAGTATGGTGATAATAATGGTATGGTGAGGACTCTCAGTATGGTGTAATATGGTATGTGAGAGTCTCAGTATGGTGATAATATGGTATGGTGAGGTCTCAGTATGGTGATAATATGGTATGGTGAGGTCTTCCAGTATGGTGAATAATAATGAGTATGGTGAGGGTCTCAGTATGGTGATAATATGGTATGGTGGAGGTCTGCAGTATGGTGATGAATATGGTATGGTGAGGGCTCAGTAAATGGGATAATATGGTATGGTGAGGGTCTCAGTATGGTGATAAATGGTATGGTTTTTGAGGTCTCAGTATGGTGATAATATGTATGGTGAGGTTCAGTATGGTGATAATATGGTATGGTGAGGTCTCAGTATGGTGATAATATGGTATGGTGAGGTCTCAGTATGGTGATAATATGGTATGGTGAGGTCTCAGTATGGTGATATATGGTATGGTGAGGTCTCAGTATGGTGATAATATGGTATGGTGAGGTCTCAGTATGGTGATAATATGGTATGGTGAGGTCTCAGTGATGGTGATAATATGGTATGGTGAGGTCTCAGTATGGGATAATATGTATGGTGAGGTTCTCAGTATGGTGATAATATGGTATGGTGAGGTCTCTCAGTATGGTGATAATATGGTATGGTGAGGTCTTGCAGTATGGTGAATAGGGATGGCTATGGTAGGCCTCTCAGTATGGTGATAATATGGTATGGTGAGGTCTCAGTATGGTGATAATATGGTATGGTGATAATATGGTATGGTGAGGTCTCAGTATGGTGATAATATGGTATGGTGAGGTCTCAGTATGGTGATAATATGGTATGGTGAGGTCTCAGTATGGTGATAATATGGTATGGTGAGGTCTCAGTATGGTGATAATATGGTATGGTGAGGTCTCAGTATGGTGATAATATGGTATGGTGATAATATGGTATGGTGAGGTCTCAGTATGGTGATAATATGGTATGGTGATAATATGGTATGGTGAGGTCTCAGTATGGTGATAATATGGTATGGGGAGGTCTCAGTATGGTGATAATATGGTATGGTGAGGTCTCAGTATGGTGATAATATGGTATGGTCTCTGGTAATACCCAGCTCTACTAGTAACTGATTCATACTCTATACAGGAGAGATAGAGATATAGAAAGGTAGTGAGATAGTGAAATAGAGAGATATTGAAAGAGAGATATTGAAAGAGAGAGATGGTGAAATAGAGAGATGGTGAAATAGAGAGATGGTGAAATAGAGAGAGTGAAAGAGGTAGTGAGACAGTGAAATAGAGAGATGGTGAAATGGAGAGATAGCGAAATAGAGAGATAGTCAGAGATATATATAGGGATATAGAGAGAATGTGTGTGTGTGTGTGTGTGTGTGTGTGTGTGTGTGTGTGTGTGTGTGTGTGTGTTGTGTGTGTGTGTGTGTGTGTGTGTGTGTGTGTGTGTACCTTCTCTGAGTAGGGGATGTTGTAGATTTCAGCATAAAGCCGAGCTGCGCTCACGACAAAACTGAAGTGCCTGATGGGAAACACAGAGGGAAATGAGAGTTAGAAATAACGAAAAGAAGGGGGAGAAAATGGGAGGTCACCAACAGGTCAGGGGTCACCAACAGGTCAATCTAGAGAGAGAGGTAGAGCAGGGGTCACCAACAGGTCGATCTAGAGAGGGCTGTAGAGCAGGGGTCACCAACAGGTCAATCTAGAGAGAGAGGTAGAGCAGGGGTCACCAACAGGTCAGGGGTCACCAACAGGTCAATCTAGAGAGGGCTGTAGAGCAGGGGGTCACCACCAGGTCAATCTAGAGAGAGAGGTAGAGCAGGGGTCACCAACAGGTCAGGGGTCACCAACAGGTCAATCTAGAGAGGGCTGTAGAGCAGGGGGTCACCACCAGGTCAATCTAGAGAGAGAGGTAGAGCAGGGGTCACCAACAGGTCAGGGGTCACCAACAGGTCAATCTAGTGAGGGCTGTAGAGTAGGGGTCACCAACAGGTCAGGGGTCACCAACAGGTCAATCTAGAGAGAGAGGTAGAGCAGGGGTCACCACCAGGTCAATCTAGAGAGAGAGATAAAGCAGGGGTCACCAACAGGTCAGGGGTCACCAACAGGTCAATCTAGTGAGGGCTGTAGAGTAGGGGTCACCAACAGGTCAGGGGTCACCAACAGGTCAATCTAGAGAGGGCTGTAGAGTAGGGGTCACCAACAGGTCAGGGGTCACCAACAGGTCAATCTAGAGAGAGAGGTAGAGCAGGGGTCACCAACAGGTCGATCTAGAGAGGGCTGTAGAGCAGGGGTCACCAACAGGTCAATCTAGAGAGAGAGGTAGAGCAGGGGTCACCAACAGGTCAGGGGTCACCAACAGGTCAATCTAGAGAGAGAGGTAGAGCAGGGGTCCCCAACAGGTCAGGGGTCACCAACAGGTCAATCTAGAGAGGGCTGTAGAGCAGGGGGTCACCACCAGGTCAATCTAGAGAGAGAGGTAGAGCAGGGGTCACCAACAGGTCAGGGGTCACCAACAGGTCAATCTAGTGAGGGCTGTAGAGTAGGGGTCACCAACAGGTCAGGGGTCACCAACAGGTCAATCTAGAGAGAGAGGTAGAGCAGGGGTCACCACCAGGTCAATCTAGAGAGAGAGATAAAGCAGGGGTCACCAACAGGTCAGGGGTCACCAACAGGTCAATCTAGTGAGGGCTGTAGAGCAGGGGTCACCACCAGGTCAATCTAGAGAGAGAGGTAGAGCAGGGGTCACCAACAGGTCAATCTAGAGAGGGCTGTAGAGCAGGGGTCACCAACAGGTCAATCTAGAGAGGACTGTAGAGCAGGGGTCACCAACAGGTCAATCTAGAGAGGGCTGTAGAGCAGGGGTCACCAACAGGTCAATCTAGAGAGGGCTGTAGAGCAGGGGTCACCAACAGGTCGATCTAGAGAGGGCTGTAGAGCAGGGGTCGCCAACAGGTCAATCTAGAGAGAGAGGTAGAGCAGGGGTCACCAACAGGTCAGGGGTCACCAACAGGTCAATCTAGAGAGAGAGTTAGAGCAGGGGTCACCAACAGGTCAGGGGTCACCAACAGGTCAATCTAGAGAGGGCTGTAGAGCAGGGGTCACCAACAGGTCAATCTAGAGAGAGAGGTAGAGCAGGGGTCACCAACAGGTCAATCTAGAGAGAGAGGTAGAGCAGGGGTCACCAACAGGTCAGGGGTCACCAACAGGTCAATCTAGAGAGGGCTGTAGAGCAGGGGTCACCAACAGGTCAATCTAGAGAGGGCTGTAGAGCAGGGGTCACCAACAGGTCAATCTAGAGAGAGAGGTAGAGCAGGGGTCACCAACAGGTCAATCTAGAGAGAGAGGTAGAGCAGGGGTCACTAACAGGTCAGGGGTCACCAACAGGTCAATCTAGTGAGGGCTGTAGAGCAGGGGTCACCAACAGGTCATTCTAGAGAGAGGTGTAGATCAGGGGTCACCACCAGGTCAATCTAGAGAGAGCGGTAGAGCAGGGGTCACCACCAGGTCAATCTAGAGAGAGAGGTAGAGCAGGGGTCACCAACAGGTCAGGGGTCACCAACAAGTCAATCTAGAGAGAGGTGTAGAGCAGGAGTCACCAACAGGTCAATCTAGAGAGAGAGGTAGAGCAGGGGTCACCAACAGGTCAGGGGTCACCAACAAGTCAATCTAGAGAGAGGTGTAGAGCAGGAGTCACCAACAGGTCAATCTAGAGAGAGAGGTAGAGCAGGGGTCACCAACAGGTCAGGGGTCACCAACAGGTCAATCTAGAGAGAGAGGTAGAGCAGGGGTCACCAACAGGTCAGGGGTCACCAACAGGTCAATCTAGAGAGGGCTGTAGAGCAGGGGTCACCAACAGGTCAATCTAGAGAGGGCTGTAGAGCAGGGGTCACCAACAGGTCGATCTAGAGAGGGCTGTAGAGCAGGGGTCACCAACAGGTCAATCTAGAGTGAGAGGTAGAGCAGGGGTCACCAACAGGTCAGGGGTCACCAACAGGTCAATCTAGAGAGAGAGGTAGAGCAGGGGTCACCAACAGGTCAGGGGTCACCAACAGGTCAATCTAGAGAGGGCTGTAAAGCAGGGGGTCACCACCAGGTCAATCTAGAGAGAGAGGTAGAGCAGGGGTCACCAACAGGTCAGGGGTCACCAACAGGTCAATCTAGTGAGGGCTGTAGAGTAGGGGTCACCAACAGGTCAGGGGTCACCAACAGGTCAATCTAGAGAGGGCTGTAGAGTAGGGGTCACCAACAGGTCAGGGGTCACCAACAGGTCAATCTAGAGAGGGCTGTAGAGTAGGGGTCACCAACAGGTCAGGGGTCACCAACAGGTCAATCTAGAGAGAGAGGTAGAGCAGGGGTCACCACCAGGTCAATCTAGAGAGAGAGGTAGAGCAGGGGTCACCAACAGGTCAGGGGTCACCAACAGGTCAATCTAGTGAGGGCTGTAGAGCAGGGGTCACCACCAGGTCAATCTAGAGAGAGAGGTAGAGCAGGGGTCACCAACAGGTCAATCTAGAGAGTGCTGTAGAGCAGGGGTCACCAACAGGTCAGGGGTCACCAACAGGTCAATCTAGAGAGGGCTGTAGAGCAGGGGTCACCAACAGGTCAATCTAGAGAGGGCTGTAGAGCAGGGGTCACCAACAGGTCAATCTAGAGAGAGAGGTAGAGCAGGGGTCACCAACAGGTCAATCTAGAGAGAGAGGTAGAGCAG